>NC_141139.1:25646706-25949206 GCF_053477565.2 Lygodium microphyllum
TTATCATTTTGGTGCTACATATTGATGACATATTGATTATTAGGAGGACTCATGATGAGCTAGATGCTTTGAAGACTTAGCTCCAAAAGAGCTTTGTGATGAAGGTTATGGGATATGCCTCTCAAAAACTTGGTATATGCATTACATGCAATCACTAAAGGAGTCCTCTACCTATCATAGAAGGAGTATGCTCATGATTTATTATGGCTATAAACTATATAGCCAATAGTATGAGGTTACCAAATAGATATGCTTATATAGCCAATAGTATGAGGCCACTAAAAAGATATTTGTTGTTTACGTTAGCAAAAAATGACTCAAATGAGCTAAAGATAGGCTAAATGTCTATATAATTAGGAAATGACTTGGGTTTTTTACTAGAATTTGCTAGTTGCTATGAGCAAACGTTCATGTATTAACCAATTGTCCAGCTATGGGAATAATGGGGGCCATACCCAATGGAAAAAAATATTATCCAAGCACATTTCAAGCAATTGTAATGATACAGGATTTAGGATTGAAGTACAGTTATGATGATGACTTTGAGATTCTAAAGTTTGGGCAATCTACATAATCAATCAAAACTGATGTAACATGTCTACCTAAAATGAACATCAATAGCGCGTATTTTACCCATCAAGGAGTAATCAAGATTACTATCATCCCAAACTTGTTAGAGTAACCAAACATTCATAACCTTGCACTACTTGAGTCTACCTTGTAAAGCTCCACCTCAACCCCATTAAGATCGGTCTGAAAATAAAAACCTAATTTAAATTCTATAGTCTCCTATCAGTCATCTAGCATTAGCTTTTGAGGTGACCACATTGCTATCATCTCTCAAGCCAAAGCAAACCATTGTCGCACATGGTTCAAAGAGAGTGAGAAACTTAGGGGGAGCAATACACATTGACCTCTCTATCCAAAGGTTATAGTCTCAACTCGGACCCCCTAAAACCACATTTTTTGGGTTCTAATAATGACATGCTAGGATAGTCAACATTTGATTCTCCCTAGACTTGCCTAATCTAGTGTTTGACTTATGATGGAAGCCTCTCGGCAAGCTAGGACCACCTTGCCCTTAGAAAGACCCATCAGGGATCTAACCATATAGTTCTATTAAAAGGTTTCTTTAGTTGTCCAATTAATCTAGTATATTTTAATTAGCCATATAGAAATTAGCTTCATTAATTAGCCCTTTAAAACAATGTTGATATGTGTAATTTAGCCATGGACATAAATACAATATCAAATAGTGTTTTGAAAATAGTTGCAAGTAAGATATTTTTCCCCACACCTTCTTTAAGGTGTAATGCAATGCCAGCATTCTATCCCTTACACTGGGATGCCCCATCCAAAGTACCTAAATACCCATTTCCAACTACTATAAACACAATCCACTAGTCTCCCCTTATCTAGCATCAAGGCCTTCTGGGAAGACCATCTTAGGCTTACTAGGGTAGGCTTGTCATCGATGCCTAAGGATTTTATGGCCAAAGTCCACCAGTACCCCTGTTGGCTCCTAGCCTAATGTCCTCCCTATGGAGAGACCTCTTGCATTCAAGGCTAGTCCTAGCACTACGTTCGGACAAATAGGTTTGCCACTAGCCTTGGGAGAGACCTAAGGTGTATCTAAGAATTCACCCATGTGGGCATAATATCTCTTTTCCAAAATCCACAAACAAGAAAATCAACCGATTCCTAACTAGGAAATTACCTTATTTTCAAGCAACAAGCATATCTTAAAAACTTTTCATAAAAACCAAAGCATTTTTCTTTGATTATCCCATAAAAGAATATACAATCCACAACTTATCCCTCCTTAGAGTGCAATCATATGAAACGATGTATGATAGTCCTCATAGTGTTTAGGATATGATACTTCTCAAACCTTCTTCATAATTTTCAAAAGTCATAAGCTTTCGCTAGATGATATAACATGCTAGCATGCAACACTTTAATATGCATAAGCAAGGCATCTATCTTTACTACTATTTTTCAAAAGTCATAAGCTTTCGTCTAGATGATATAACATGTTAGCATGCAACACTTTATTATGCATGAGCAAGTCATCTATCTTTACTGCTAGTAGTAATGTCCTTTAAGGGATAATCATGAATTAGTTCCTAAAATGAACAATTCATTTCCATATCCTAAGGCCATTATATGTTGTAATTTTTTCCTAAATGCACAATAACTTAAGAATAGTTGATGATAGACAGAAACTACTCTTTACCCCTCATTGTTGCAACTAGTAATAATAGCCAAGTAGATATAGACTGATCAATCAATCAATCAATCATTTTACTTAATCAAAATTCCTTTCTATCCAAAGACACCTGAATAGAAGTTTGTGTATATGGAACTTTGTTCACACGTGCAACTTCTTGCCTCACTTCAACTCTTCATTGGTTTGGGACCATCGTAGCAAGTGGACTCTTGTAACATGTTCTTTGTTGTATTCCTTCTTAGACCCTTGTAGTACCTCCAAATCAGTATGTCTTTGTGGGAAAGCTTGATGACACAAATGAGACACTTAGAGTCTAGCAAAGTAAGGAAGTATCTAGGCTGGGAGGAAAGGATAATCCAAATATTCTTTTTCTTTCTGTCCCTCTCTCTTCCCATTCTCATCTCTCTCTCTCTCTCTCTCTCTCTCTCTCTCTCTCTCTCTCTCTCTCTCTCTCTCTCTCTCTCTCTCTCTCTCTCTCTCTCTCTCTCTCTCTCTCTCTCTCTCTCTTCTAATTGTCTTCCTACCTACAATGTCTTCTAACCTCAAAGCATCAAGATGAATCCATTGCATGCTTTGTATGAGCATGACTAACTTCTTCTCACTATCTCTCTCTAACTCCCTCTCTCTCATTACCTCCCTATCTAACTCCTCCTCTATTAGTAACAATGTGTGCGCATGAACACCATAATGCTTCAACTAATCCTCCTAGCCTCAATGCCTTCTTATAGCCTAAGGCTTTATATAGACTTTGGTTGATCTCCTTGTCCAATGCCCTTTGTGTGGAGCCACATGCAAGCTTTTATTGGCTTGCTTCAAGCTTTAAGGATTATAATCATGGGTTTTTGGCTCAAGGATGATGGTGTAGCTTTCAAACATGTTGACAGTGTACGCAATGATATTGACAATGATGAATGTGGTGCTGACGCCATTTCAATTGACATTGTGATGATGACAACCGATGAGCAAAAAATCCAACAATGCAATGTTTTGAGAGGTTTCATCAACCTTAATTTTAAAAGGCTATTACAACTCAATAACCACATCAAACAAGTTAACGTTTAAGATGTTGTCTTTCCAAAAACTAGAGATAAGAAATATAATCTAATCAACATACTGAAGTAATGAATTTGAGGGTTTTGAAGCATATGAAACATGACCATAGCTTATGTGACCATAACTTCTAACTTAGAATGGTCTACCTTATAGATCTTGATCGTGCTACAGTACTTGCCTTCGCATAAGATGCTAGAAGATTGATAGTTGGAACACAACCAAGCTTTGATACCACTGTTGTGAATTGGACCAGGTGGAAAATCTAGCATCTTAAATCTTAGAAATAAATAATTGGACTAAATATAAAATAATTTGAATAAGTTAATAAATTCACAAAGAACAAGCGAAAAACATACGATAGGGCCCAACCTTCCCTATAATAAAATCCATGGTTTTCCATCCTCTATTATGAAATATTGATTACATAGCTATTTATATTCATATCATATATCTCATTACAAAGAAAATGTGAATATTAATCAAATTATAGAGTTTTATATATTAAGAGATTTCGTGTAGCTTGTTACAGTTGACTGAAAATTTAGTGTGCCAAAACATGACATTTTGACATCATTGTCACATTTGGAACGTGTCAAAACTCCCAAAGCAACTCCAAAAGCTTTTCTAACTCTAGATAAGGGAGAAACAATAAGACTAAGTTTTTACCCTATTCTCATGTCTTGCATGCGATCTTGTTGCTTTTATAAAGAAATGTAAGAAAGCTTTCTAAAGATGAACCACATTAAAAAAATAGCAAAGCATTCCATAAAGAAATCTTAGTTTGATAAATGCATATCTTAAATCCAATAATGTAATATTATTTATATAAAAGATAATCAGTCAAATAATTTAATAATATTAAAGACCAATAATTTAGTTAAAATTACCACTAAAGAATCTTAAAATTATAGTAATTTAAATAATATATAATATAATATAAATACATATTATATTAGATTACGCTTTCTGTATAGATTCACAAAATATTATTTATATAATAATATGCTTGCCACATCACAAACCATAGTAATATCCTTCAATCTATCTACTAGGATGCAATCAACGTCACATGTACACTTGTGCAACAAGTCATTGGTCATATGACAAATAGATTAATTCCATAATAAAATAAAAGCTATCTTATTTTCATAGTAAATTCTAGTAAAATATCGTGGATAACATATTTTTATATAATAGATATCTCTATTACCCACTTATGCTCCAAGCACCTACTATTTTAAGTTCCCCAAATGAGGATAAGCCATGATGGGCATTGGATATTGGTAGGCTTCCTAGTTTAGGCACTGGAAGGGGTCTAACCTTGTAGACTAATTTGGTTATGAGATCAGTTGTGTAGGCTTGACCATTAGGTGATAGAAAAGAGTTAATGAAGGTATTCAAGGACATACCAAAGGCATTTTACACTCAGTGGTGCATTGTAAAATATTCTCAAGAATGATTCAATTACCATATGTTATATATGTGGGTAGTGGGTGTCAGTGGTTTGGTTAGACCACACAAGTAGTAATTCTGGTTAAGCCCCCCACTTAGCCTCTAACACTAGATAGAGGAAATAATACCCTCTAGCACATCATAGTTGTTGTGGACTCACATCTCTTACCAGCAGTATCCTCCATCTAGCATTTTCTTAGATTCATGTTGAATCTTGTAGGAGTGAATGGGTGGATAATGTCTTCAACCATCGGTTAAGTTAGTTTGGTACAATAATGTTTTCAATTTTCTACTATTTTCTCTCATTTTTTGCATTCTTTATATCTTTATTATGTTGTATTTTATTTCATGGTAGTTAAGTGCCAAGTGCTCTAACAACTTAGTACAATAAAATTTAGCTTTTGTATCAAGAAACACTAGTACCAATGTGGTTACATCTTTCAAAGTCCATTATGTAAGCTTATCACATGGGCTCAACAAAATGGATTTTAAAAATCATTTTTTAGAAACTTTTTACACATAGAAGGGTGTCACCTAATAGGTAAATTCACAAGTTGAAAAGTAAAAGAGTATGTTTTGCTCATGAAAATTTTAGAGATAAGGGGTTTTTCAATTAGGCCTTAAATGCACATCGTAATAAGAGTTTTGATATATTAAACAAAATGTCCCACCCAAACAAATGTAGACCTTGCACATTCATGCAACTATCTTCATGGAAGAAAAATCGAATAACCTTATGAAATTAGATTCAATCCCATCCTAAAATCAAGCTCTTGAAGACAAATTTGGTCGATATTGATGCCAAGCAAGTGGTCATACTCGATCCAACCAATCCTAGCAAATTGTTCTTTTATATTGAAAATATAGAAATGCGATTCTACTCTATGATATTATTACCAATACATTCAATTTGTTCTCACTTTGATTTAGTGCACATCTGAAGCTAGTGAGAATTGGGGCATATTGAGGAGACTATATGATATGCAAACCTAGACTAAGATTCAAGACCTAGAGACTTAGGTTGTAGAATAAACTCTCTTTAAAGGAGAATGAGCAAAGATCTTCATTACATGGATCAAGAATCTATGTAATTAGATGGTAGCATTTGCGATAGCAAGGATTAAAGAGGAGTTAGTTAGGAGATGCATCTAAGTTTTTCATCCCATGTTGCTGGATTGGTTATGACATTGAATACACATCTTAGAACCTCTCCTATCACTTTTGAGGAATTCAATACCATGCTATGCAAAGGAGAAGGTGTAGTTAAACATCCATGATGAAGCAATGGTGAATATGTTGCATTCATGACAAACACCAAGGCTAAAGGTGAGAAGGCCAAGGATAAAAGAAAGAGGTTCACTATGATGTAAAATAGTGTAGAATGGAAAGACTTCATGAACACTACTCAAGTTGATTTGCAACTATTTTAATGATTGAGGAAGTTTGGTCCTTGGCTCAAACTTCAAATGTGGATTAATCTCGAGTGGTAGATAGAGAACCTTCTCATGACCAAAAACACATGAGTGGTAGAGTTAAAGCCTTTAAGAAAAACCATGAATATGACAATTGAAACAATGCAAAATGTCAAATTAAATAAGAAAAAATTGTTTTATTTCTAATATCAAATGGAGAGTCTAAGAATATGTAAATGTATCCTATATGCCTTAGATCAATAAGAACTCATTTTTTGTAGCCTTGGTTGTAGATCATGGCCTCAAAATCATGTTTGATAATATGGGAGTAGGGATTCTTGATGATACTAGTAATGTGTTCAACAAAAGAGGGAGACAATCCAACCTATATAATCCCACAAATCTTACAATGACCATTAGGGAGAGGATTGTTAATCTTGATTTGGCTATGCTAGCTTCATTGTTATGCTCAAGAAATGTAGAACATTAGGATGTTTTTAGGCACTTAACTTTAGTGAAATGTGAGTTACATGTAAAGCTTGTTTGATGGGCAAGCACCAAAGGAAACATTCTACAAAATAAAGCAACATGCAAAGACCACCTTGAAGTTGGTGCATGATAATATTAGTGATACAATGACTACTTGAGCTTTGGGATGAACTTTTTATTTTAGGCTAGCAGTCCATGGATTTGACAGAGAGATGGTGTGGCTTCAAGGCTTAAGCATTTAACCTATTCAAACAATGGCATAATCATGTGGAGAATAAATGTGGTAAGATGGTGAGGAGATTCCATGTGATTGAAAAGGATTTTGTTGACTACATGAAAGAGAATGGCATCAACCATTAATTCACAACAATCTGTACAACAGCTTAAAAAATGGCATCGTGGAGTGACTTAACCGCATTGTCATGGAGATGATGCATGTGTGCTAAAGGGGAAAGTATTACCAAATTGTTTTGGGGTGAAGTAATCTCAGCACATTGGCATAGATCCTCAATGAGAGCTAGACTAAGGGATCAAATAGAAAAAGAACTTGGGAGATCTATAGTAGTTAAGGAGCCCTTTATTGTTTAGAACATGTAGATGTACATTTCATATTTCAAATAAGAAAACGATCAAGCTAGAAGCCAAGAGCAAGGATTTCATCTTTCTTGGGTACAACCATGAATCTAAAGCTCACCAACTATATGATTACGAAGCCAAAAAGATTATTGCCAACCATGATGTAGTGTTTCTAGAGTAGCCATGTGAGGTGGGTGAGAAGGGGTAATCGACCTTATTAATAGCCAAAGAAATAGCTCACCTTATGCTTGAACCAATTTTTGAAGCCTCTATAAAGGATGAGGGGTGGAAGCTCTCAAAAGACACAAAGTTCCTCAATCACAATAGCTAGCTTTGGTTATACAAGGTAGACCACTTCTCAAGTGGATAAGCAACTCTATCATAATATGAATCTAACTCCAAAAATCAAGGAGGAGTCACCTACTAATGGGCTTCAAAGGTTAAAGATGATATAATAGCAAAAGAAGGAATTCCAACACATTTTCAATATGACCATGTTGGATAAGATGATGTAAGTAGAAGAGAATGTAAGCTTGGATGAAGTTATGGATAATTGAAAGCAGAAAGCTTCCTTGAAACTTATGCATGATAACATTACAAAAATTTATCATTATAACTCAAATGATCAATTAGAATACAAGAAAGTGATTTGGTAAAAAGAGTTTGGAAGACCACTTTGTTGTAGAAGGCTACTCAAGGATATAAGCTTTGATTTTGAAGAGATATTTTCACCATTTTTATAAGGATGACCACTATTTGTGTAGTATTAGCCTTGACTACTCATAAGAAGTGACCACTTTTTTAGATAGATGTAAAATAGACATCATTGTAGAAATTACGTGGCATAGCAGGGGGCGGGGACAAAATCTGAGCAAGAAGTAGAGAACACATAGCAAATATATGAGAAGAACAGAGATTGCTTTAATTTCAAATGAACTGATACAAGATGGCTCTTTTTACTCGTGTGCTTCTAGTGTGAACCTTCGATGGCGATCTAGGCAAATGATAGGCAAAGAGCTTAGGGTAGCTAGAAGAACTTTGACTAGGTGAAAGATAGATTGACAATGGCTTTAGATGGGTCCTTCTTTTATAGCCCAGGAAAGTAGTCTAGTCAACATGTTTGACTATATTATGAATCTTTCTTAGTCAACTAGGGAATATTCCAAAGAATATTTCCTTTATCGTCGGGTTGGGACCACTCTCCCCCTTGGGGAAGTTACTATATGTATATCATCTACATCATGTGTGTTCAAGGCCTATTTATAAATATCCTTATCTGTGAATTTTTCTTGAATAAGATATAACCCTTTTCTATTCAATCTGTAGGTAAACCCTTTATATTACACCCTTCTATATGTAACAAATGGTATTTTAAAAATACCTTATTTTGAACCCACGTGATGCACACATAATATATTCATCAGTAACTTACCCAAGCTCTCCCCAAACCCCTGTCAGGGGGCTACTAGCTCCCTTGAGATCCCTAGCCAGTGGCTGCTTCTACAACCCCAAGACCCCAAAATAGGGGCCCTTGATAACTCGCGCACCTTGCAACTCGATGCATTGTGCCTCGAGTTGCTACCAGCATAACTACTCTATCTAACTCAAAGGTTAGATCCACAAAGGTCACTTTTTTGCCATCCAATCACATAGACCTCATTTGACATACAAGTCAAGACCCACTAATGTCCATGCTCACACATGGCTTCTCCTCATAATGGGGGCCTTACAACTTAGAGCACCATGGATCATTGGTGGCACTTACAAGGGTGGGGCATTGAGCATATCTAACAATCCTTAAATGGACACATTGAGAAAGAGTTCTATGTGGCCCAACCACCAAAATTTGAGGTGCTTGGTCAAGAAAACATCTTGGCTACTCATAATAAGTGAATAGTTTTTCAAATAGATGTGAAATAGATGTCCTTACATGGATACATTCAAAAGGTCTATGTGGCTCAATCACCAAAACTTGAGGTGTTTGGTCAAGAAAACATTATTTGCAAGCTTAGACAATCATTTTATGATCTAAAGTAGGACTCAAGGGCATGATACTAATTCAATAGATGAATTTCCAAAAGCATTAAGTCTACAAAAATTCTTCTAATGGTAGCTTATATTTTTCTGGGCAAGATGGAACTTGTCTGGTGGTTCTTTTATGTGAAGATGCCTTGATCATCAAGGAGATCATGATTCGTAAGCATATGCTTTAAAAGTGTAGGGAGATGCTACATCTTGGGTTTAAAGTGACAAATTTGAACATTTGAGCTTATGCATCTTTGCTTAGGCATAAAGTTGTGTGAATGACATGGCAAAATCTTTGTCTCTTAGTAATACATTGAGTAGATTCTAAATACATTTGGAATGATTGAGTGTAAGGTAGTGATCTCACTACTAGAGGTGAAAGCTTGTGGGAAGTATTATCTTTCTATGTAACACCAAACCATCTCTTAGTTATGTCATTGGAGTTTTATCTTCATCTCCCACTAAGGATATTTTACATGCATTTGGAATGATTTTGTGTAAGGTAGTGGTCTCACTATTAGAGGTGAACACAATACTATTATTGGATGATGCATCACAACTTGGGGACATTATCCAGTATTGGAAGCTTATGGGATTATTATCTTTCCATGTAAAACCAAAACATCTCTTAATTATGTAGTTGGTGGATTTTTAAGCAAGTTCTCAAATGAGCCTTGTGAGGACCATCATAGAGCAAGGATGCATTTGCTAAATTACTTAAACTGTATGATGGATTATGGCATCGACTACAAATTGAGCAAGACATTAGTTGAACATTGAGATTTAAATAGGGCAAAAGATAATGATCCATTAAGTGATTGGATATTTTATCTTGCATCAAGAGATTTCTCTTGGATTAGCAATAAAAATTCCACAATGGAATTACCTTTGGTATAAGGTAACACACTTCAATACTTGCAAAAAGTAGCTTTGTTAAGGAGGATCTTGGGGGACATTGGGCTTGTAGTCAAAGAGGTAACAAAAATGAAGTGCGAGAACAAGTGTTACCTGGTGATTATAAAAAATCCTATGTTTCATGCTTGCATAGAATATATAGAGGTTTAATATCACTACATGCAAGAGCTCATAGAGGATGGAGTTGTGGATATGGGGTAGCACAATTGTGGTAACATATTTACAAACACTCTTGAGAGCAATCAACTAGTTTTTCATCTTCATTGACTCGCATTTGCTAAACAGGTGGTTCACCTTTGGATGGACTTTTGGGTGGGGAATTATTGAGTGTCACTCAAATCCCCACCTCTTAGTTACTCCTTTATGCTTCATTGCCTATTTTCTACATCCCCCACTGAATGGGGAGAAGCAATGGTGGGAACTAGACATTAATGGGTTCCTAGTTTAAACACTAGAAGGGTCTAAGCTTGTAGATCAGATGGTTATGAGATTGTTACATTGGAATTGATCATTGGACCAAGTGGGGAAGAGTTAATGATGATATTAGAGTATATACTTGAGGTACTTTATAGTGTGTGGCATGTTATCAAGTACAGCTACCAATGGGGTCTAATGCAAACCTCGATTGTAAGGTCTTAAAGGGGACTAGTGGCTTGGGGGCAAGGCGAGCTACCCATATGCATCCATGACTAGTGGACCTCTGGTGTTATATATGCAGAGGCAATTCTATCATCAAACATACCATAGATATTAATCACTCACATCTTGTGCACTTACTGTCATCCATCTAGCATATGACTAGACCCGGACTGAGTCTTTACTATGAGTTGTATCACTTTGTTGTTACAAAACCTTTATTCTATTTTATTTTCTGTTGTGTAAGTATGTTCATTGTTTTTTTTTTTGTATAATGTTTTCTTTCAATACCAAAGTAAAATCATACAAGTAGTCATCTAAGAAGATGAATAACATTAATGATAAATATGCATTTTCATTGTATTAACCTCTAGCAAGGAGAACCTACAAAGCTCAATCTACACATAACAAAAGAAAACCTCTCTCAAAAGAATACTTCTTTTACAAATTTCTTGTTGAGGCCTTACTAATATAAAGCATAACATTGTACATTCACATTACAGAATAAGTAGATACCTCCACTAACTATGGATGGAAAAGACCACTCAAACAAGGACTTATTTTGGCAATGCCTTAATACAACTAGACATACATTATGATAATGTATGTTGTTGAAGACATGGGGAAAACATGGAAGACATGTCACATCTATCATGATCATAACTTCCTACAATCTTGTTGCTACTAGATTCATAATCATCACACGTAACACTTTCTTTGGAAGAATCCTAAAGATTTTGTAGATTTTCTACTAGACTAAGGTATATTTATTGTAGTATATGCTTACAATTTATGGTAGCAAAAAAGGTGCTTCATTCTTAGCCATAATAAGATATGTAGGTACATCTCATATATCCTTTTGTCAAAATTCATAAGTATATCTTGACATAAGTTGTATTTCTTCTTGATCATCCATAGCTCACAATACTTTATGCTACTAAATATTTCTAAGAAATGTGATTGATTTGAAAGAAGAAATATGTGAATATTTGGCATTTTGATAGAGCTCACTAATATTCTCATTGATTTAAAAAATCGTGATAGTAGCAGAATTATAAAAGTGAAGAATTTGTAGTGAATAAGGGACATCCAAAAAGGAAAATGTGTTGTGAAGAGAAAGATAAAATGGTAGATGGTTTATTCTTTATGCAAAACAATAGGAGCATGGATGTATGCTACCTTGCATGTGGGTATATGCACGTGCTTGTGTGCATGTATTTTTTAAATTTATGCATAAAAATGTGTGTTTGAGTGTGTATGTATTATGCTTTTCTCAGGGAGATCAGTCATAAATATATGTATGTATCATGTGGGTTCAACATAAGGGATTTTTAAAATACAATTTTTATATAATTTTTACATATAGAAGGGTCCCATATAAAGAGTTCACTTATATATTGAATTTATTAAGGAAAAATTCACAAATAAGGGTATTTATAAATAGGCATTGAATACAAGTGATATAGAGAGTATACATATAGTCAATTTTCTGAGTACTTTTCACTCTATGCAAAAACATTAAGTAATTATACTTATATGAAAAATAATATAACACGTGTGTGTGTGTGTGTGTGTGTGTGTGTGTGTGTGTGTGTGTGTGTGTGTGTGTGTGTGTGTGCACATATACATAGGTGCATGTGCATGCATATGTGTATATGTAGTGTAGGGAAAGATAATATGTAAATGGTTTACTCTTTAGGCAAGATAAAGATTATGAATGCATGGCATACTCACATGTGTCTTCATATATGTGCATGTATGCATGTCTTTTCTAATTTTTACACAAAAATTGTGTATGCATATTCTTTTACTCTATGCAAAAATATTATGTAAGAATGCATGTATGCAAAATAATATAATACAGGTTGTGGAATGTATGCATGCAAGTGTGTGTACATGCATGCATACACATGTGCATGCATGCGTACACATATTTGTGTATGTATCATATTCTAGCCTTCATTTAGATTCTAAAGGTTTTCCTTCTTTTAACCAATGAATCTAGAAGGAAGATTAACCCTTTCAACACCTTTCATACATAATCTCTTTGGTGATCTTGTCTAGACCATTCCTCAATATGTGGATTATGTTCAAAGTCCTTGTATCTATTGGTTCAAGAACAAAAGTGAATTTCAAGTAAAGGTCAATTGGGCTTACCTATATAGTTCAAATAAAGGTTTGTACATACTAATAACTGGAAGCTTTATGAGGGAGAAGAAAAGGACATCAAGCCAAGCTAGGTCACCACATAACCTACTTTTGGTTAGTTCTTATCCCTTCATTGCAAAATAAGACATTGGTAATAAAATGCATACTTTTTCTCTTCTACCTACCAATGTTGATCCTTATCTCCCTTGATGTAAGGAACAACTCTTCAATTTCTCCAAGCTACTATGCATTCCACACTTTCTTCTCTATCCTTCTTTTATTAGACAAAAAATGATTATCACTCATTAAAGCTTGCTATTTTTTCAACCAAATTATATGCAAGACTTGATTGCTTGAGAAAAAAAACCTTCTCAAGCTTTACCTACATCAAGCATATCTTCTACCTTGAAGTCACTTAATGTGTCCCCACTATTATCATTATTTCAAATGAGTTGTCAAAAAATGTCCTAGTTTGAGTAAACACTTTTGATTTGATATGGTTACTTGACAAAACTTTTCTAATTGAAGGAAGATCATTTCGTTCCATTGGTTAGTTAAGATAACTTTATACCACATCATAACTTCTATGATTTTCATCTTACATATGTCATGCACATTGTCATCACATTGAGAGCACTTTCACAAATGTCACTGTGTTAGGTGAGGGGAGCACTTGTCTACACCGAGTCTACACCAAAAAGTAACAAAGAATATATAAAAACTAGCCACCTCAAGTGATTCCCTTGTGTGTAAACTAAAGTTTTCAACTGCATGTCAATGCTAATCTAGTTGAAATATTCTTTTTTCCAAGCTTCACTTTTTTGAAATAAAAGGCCTTGCAAGCCTTATGAGTCTTAAGGAAAAAGCAAACATTCTTCAGTCTACCACAAGTTGCAAATATCTTCCTAGACATCTATCACCCATCTCAAGCTAATGTAATTCAACGAGCAAATGATAAAACTGAGTTTAAATGAAATTGTATTAACTTAATCACTTCAATATATAAAGTGCTTCCAATTGTGGCCACAACGAATGATTCAATTACACATTATCACTATTAATATAATTTAGAACAAACAAGCATATATTTGGATGTGTTGATAATGGTTGCGTGAGAGCACTGTTTCAATCTCTCTATGCTTTAGCCCCTACATTGGTCTGGCATAGTTACCAAGTTGGTCACATGTTTTCACCGAATTCCCAAAGGCAACATGTAACCCCTAAGTTGTTCTTAAATTTTGAGGTTCATGTTGTAGAGATCTCTATTCATTCTTACGTCTTTTTTTCCACACTATTTTGATTTTACATTATGTATTTGGGGTTAAAGTAGTAATTTTCTTACTTCACAAATATTAGCACGAATTTTTTTGAGAATGAATCTCTAAATACTTTATAAGGGATGAAACTTTGGTTATAACTTATGAACTCTATCAAACCTTCTAAGCTTTTGTCTCAATCTAGTGGCTATTGTTTAAATCTAGTGGCTATTGTTTAAAATTTGGGAAGGATCGTTAGGACCAATTTTGAAGGCAAACTGGCCTTTTGATTAGCTTTCACTAATGACAAGATAGTGAATAGATGACTAGGACAATGCCATATGTGTGGTCAAATGTAAGATTCATCACTCTTCTAATTCAACCAATCTTCATCTACTTCTAGAAATAGTATAATCCAAATGTCTACAACTCATGGAACCCTAAAACTGCAAAACACTAACCCTTGTATATTACTACGCCTAGTTACTTTGTACATATTTATTTCTTTAGCTCAATGTGTTGCACTGGCAAGAACCAAATATTCTATGACTTTTGAAATAATGCTACATCATATCTTATGTGAGGGCATGATCCAAGATACACAATCTAACTTTTGTTTTGGCTACAATGGCACAAAGCAATAAAGTTGTCATTAATCATTTTAATCTTTTACATTTGAATCTACTACATGGTACTTTCAAGGTTTCCCCAAGTGAATGCAAGAAAATAACATGTGCCAAAGCAACACAATGAAAACTCAAGGTTTGAAGCCAACATCATCAACAATAGCCACTTTCTCTGAAGATTCAAAGCTTTGGTAGCATCAAGACAACAAGATCATCTAAGAGACTCCAAGAGATAGAGACATTAGCTACCCATCCACAATGTGGTCCTCAATTTCTTCAATGTAGATATCCCTTGACTCTACAACACATAATGGTCATCTACTTCATGTGGAGGAGTTGCAAATTGCTTCAACCAACACATAATTTTTCTTCGACCATCATTTCATTAATAATAAGGCAACATGCTTTCCATGTCCTAGCTCACTACTCAATATTCACTTTGCACACTTTTGTGCATAGCTGCATTCTTGTGAGCTAGATTTGCTATATCTGTATCAGCCCTTAGATCTCTCATACTTTCACTTTGATTTTATAAAGTTGCTAACTAAGTTTTTTGACATTTTATTATTCAAGAAAGAGAGTAGAAGAAAAAACACACAAAAAATGAGAAAAATAACAAAAAAGAGAAGAAGAGAAAAATAAGAAAAGGAAAATATATATGCACTCACATGCACTACACAGCCACCTGAGGGTCCTCAAGTTGGATACAACTACCGATATCCTATAATTGACTTAGGGCACATCAAGGTTAGGTCATACCTAGGGAGTCTTGGGTTGCCTTGGTTAGAGACTTGTCTCCCTAAGTCACATGCACTTTTTCCTTTCCACTTCTTTCATCCCCATGCTAACAAATTCATTTCGAAAGCAAGCTAGGAAAAGTACAATCAAAGGACACTAGTGGTTCATCCAACAATGTCTCTCCAACATCTTATTAACAACTCCCTTTTCTCTCAATAATGACAATTCTTCCAATCTTCATCATATTCAAGTTTCCTTGCTTCATCAACTATATCTACAAACATCCCTTTAAGTTGTCTTCTAAATAAGTATTAGACTATGTAAGCATGTGCACTCACATAATATTTGCACTATATTTGCACTATAACCTATTCATGGTTTTGGGTCCTCAAGTATGGGACAATAATTTAGGCTTGCTTGGAGGTTCAACTCATCTCCCAAACCAACAATCTTCTATGTCCTACGTGCAAATTGAATACTAGCACTCTCCCCTAGGAATTGAATGCACGAGAGGTTTTACTTTGCAAGTAAAAATGTTTCTGGAGACTCGTGATCACTTCCTTTTGTATCCATGATCAAATCTCCCATCTTTTGCAACCTTGTTTTCTTTTTTTATGGGACATTATTTTCCATAGAAGAACATTTAGTCAAGTGTCTCCTAACCAACACCAACTATTGAAGATGTGTTCCCAACCATATTGCTCTCATTGCCATCTACCTAAGTACCAAAAACATCATGCTTATCACACTTATAGTACGAATAGAATCATCATCATCCAAAGTTCTTCATTAGGTACATGTATTACTCCTTTCTTATTAGGACCATTCTTTCTTTAGAGCTACTTTCATTAAAAAAAATTAGCATTCCACATCTACCTTTGATATGAGTGCCATGGGATTGGTACTCGTCTAATGTTAATAATATTTTGTGAAGGCTAAAGTCAAAGAAGATCAAAGCAAACTGAAGGCTAAAGTGTTGGATTTATTTGATAGTGGATTATATTTTGAAACACCTCAATGTATTATATTTGGGCACTTGTATTATTTCAATACTTCATGGACACATTATATTCATGGATATAATATTTTGTGAGAGTCATGGGCTCACACTCATGCACATTGTATTTATCTCCCGCATTGTATTTGTCATGCACACAACTATTATGTGGGTTGCACACATGGATTTATGGTTTGCATAGGCTAGGTGGATTGCACACATGGATTTGTGACTAGAATAGCACAGGCTATTTACCTAGCTACATTCTTGGGTACTTTGACTGATGTATGGTTGTCTGTAAGTGTTGTTATGAGTTGCAAATGTACTTGAATCATTGAAAAATGAGTAGAAGCTATTGAAAAAGATTTGAAAGACCTTTGGTTTATGTCATTCTAAATAGTGAGTGTATGTTTAGAGTAAGTTGTAATTGAAGTACAACCAACTTACTTGCTTCTACATGTCTTGAGCAGATGATGCTTGCTAAAGTCTTATTTGAGAAGTATTTGTAGCTACATTTAACAAATCATGACAAGTTTAAGTAGATTGTTTGAATCCATTGCTATTGCCTAAGTGCAAAGACATTGCACTATTTTGAATTGGTGATATTTATAGCATTATGGCAAATGCAATGGGTATTGATAACATTACCCAGATTGTGGGGGAGAAATTGGACAATAAGAATTTTTCTTTATGGTAGTTTAGAATGTAGAATTTCCTGATTGGAAGAGGTTATTGGGACTTATGTAATGTAGATGAAGCTGAACCGAATTCGACATATAGAAATCCTACTCTTGAGTAGCAGAGAACAAATAGACAGTGGAAAAAAAGAGCAAATAAGTTCTACATTGGTTCTAAATATGCATATCATATGCCATGGCCATGTAGATCAATGACTATTGGTCTTGAAAGAATTCATGGTAGATTGTTATGAAAAATTATGGGAATGTAACACATGCAAGGAAAACTAAGCTTAAGTTGTAGTTTAACAACATGACTAGAAATGGCAGAAGCATACAAGCTTACACCACTGAAATTAAAACCATTGCTAATTAGCTTGCCTCCATTGGCTCAAAGGTCAAGGATGATGATATGGTTGCAATTACTTTGAATGGTTTGGGTAAAGCATACAAAGCTTTTGATACATCTATTTTTGTAAGAACAAAACCCCCTTGATTGGGATGAGTTGCTTGCATTGTTGCTGCATAAAGAAGTCAAGATGGGCTTGAACACAAGATCTAGTATCTCTTAAAGCAAATATATAGTTTTTTACTCTCGTTAGATAGTTAGAGGTGGTAGGGCTCAAGGAGCCTCTTGAGGTCATGGTGACACTCAAAATAGGTATAGATAACAACAACAAAATTCTTGGAATGTTTCAAATGCACAGGGCTAGAGAGGCTCATGATTTTCCAAAGGTAGGGGGAGATCAGTAGAGGTAGAGCTACTTGATAGTCTATTGATCAATCAAATAGAGACAAAGATTGTCATTATTGTGATAGGTATGATCATTTTGCAAAAGACTGCCATAAAAAATAGGCTGACATGAAAGCTAAGGGCAAACAACATGGTCATTATGCATTGTCTAGTAATGCCAATGATGATCATTTAGATAGAATATTTGCCATGGCACATATATCAAAAGATATGCCTAAGCAAGGAAAATTTGATGAGAAATGGTACATTGACTCAAGTGCTCCAAATCATATGACTCCACATGGAGAATGGTTTGATGAGATGACTATAGGATCTCATGGTTATGTATGTATGAGTGATTATATATAGCATGACATTAAACATACAAGTGTTGTACCTTTGGTCATTCATGATGGGAATAAAAAGATTCTCTATGATGTTTTGCATGTACCATCTATTACCAAAAAATTGCTATTAATTAGACAAATGGTTGAGCATAATCTACAGGTTAGATTCAACAAAGATGGATGTTTGATATAAGAATATGGGAATGGCTATAAGCTAATTGCAAGGGTAAACATAATGAAAAAACGTGTACTCTAGATGCCACTATTCCTAAACTAAAGGTAGCTTTTCTCGTGATAGTGGCGCAATCAAATATATTGAAATATGGCATAAGCGTATTGGGTATGTTAATATACAATGATTGAAAACTATGCAGTAGAAAGAGATTCTAATTTTGGTCTTTTGAGATTTAAGTGTATGGATTTTAGACGTGTATGTTTAGATTGCTAGTTTGGAAAACAAGCTAGGTTTTCATTTGTTAGACATGTCAAGAATAGCATTAGACCATTGTAGTTAGTGCACGTAGATGTTTGGGCTTCAACACATAATGCATCATTTAGTGGTGTAAGTATTATGTCTCTTTCATTGATGATTACAGTAGATATACTTAGCTATATATTCTAAAGCACAAGGATGAAGTGTTGGATGTCTTTAAGGATTTCAAAAGTCATGCTGAAAAAGATTAGGTCTTATATCTCTTTCTTGAGATAAAATGGAGGAGCTAAATATGTCTCTCATAAAATTGATAGGTATTTGGCTAAGTATGGAATCAAAAGGTAGCTTACATGCAATTATATACCACAACAGAATGGTGTAGTTGAGAGGAAAAATAGAGTGCTTATGAAAGTTGCAAGAGCTATACTAAATAAGAAGAATATGCCAAACTACTATTAGGCTATAGTAGTTGTGACTACAATGTATGTTTTGAATAGGACTCCTATAGTTGGTATTCATGACATTATGTCTTATGCGAAACCATATGGACATAAACCTGATATTAGCCATTTAAAAGTCTTTAGATGTATTGCATATGTACATACACCAGATGAGAAAAGGAGAAAGCTAGACCTGAAGGCAGTCAAGTCTATATTTGTTGGCTATTCATAGGATAGAAAAGCATACAAATGCTACAATCCTTCTACAAGTGAGACATTGTTTAGCAAGAGTTGTTGTATTTGATGAGTTGGCTTCTTGGTATGATAGTCAAAATGTGGTTATCTCTAATTGACACTTGTTCTACTGTTAGCACATCGCTTGCGCAGTCATGGCTCTATGTCCATTGACATGGATATGTCAATGAGGGGGAGATTGGATAAAGGAAAAGGAAAATGTTTGAAGATGTTATTGAGCCACTTACTTCTGGTTATGAGTCATGTGGAAGTGACAATTTAGACAGTAATCTTGGTATACTGCCAATGACTATACCCGAAGTTAGGCAAAATAGGTGTGATGGAAACTATGAGAATTGACGTTGCTTTGGCAGCATCTAAAGGATGGAAACTTTAGTAGATGGATGTTTAAAATGCATCCTTGAATGGGGATTTGGTTGAGGAAGTATACATGGAGCAATGAGAGGGTTATGTACATCTATATTTTCTTAATCATGTATGCAAGCTAAAAAGATGCTTTATGGTTTGAAGCAAGCATTGAGAGCATCATGAATGCTAGGATTAGCTCCTATCTAGAGGAACTTGGATTTCATATGGGGAATACAGATCAAAGCCTGTTCATGAATAAGATAGATACAAGCTATGTCTTCTTAGTCATTTATATTGATGACTTAATCATCACTAGAGATGATGATTTTAATATTTTTGAAATTAAGTCTATGTTACAGGATGAATTCAAAGAGAAAAACTTGAGAGAGTTGAAGTATTTTCTTGGCATTGAGGTAATGACTACATCTCAAGGGATTTGGCTACTACAGAAGTAGTGTGTACATGATATGTTGCTCAAATATGGAATGCTAGACTTTAAGCCCATGGAAACTTTGTTCGACCATAATGTAAAGCTTGGAGTTGATGTTGGGAATGAGATAGAGAATGTTATGATGTACAGACATATGGTAGGAAGCCGTATCTATATTACCATTACATGCCCTGACCTCAATTACTCAATAAGGATGATTAGTCCATTTAGGCACAATGAAGCCACATAAACCTCACTTGGGTGTAGCTAGGAGGATTATGTAGTATGTTGAGTGTACATTTGAGCATGGGATGTTTTATAACGAAAGTCTCTTGTAATATTTCCGCACGAAATATTAATGACCCCGCATATGACGTGCAAAAGTAGTTCAAAATAATCTTCCGCATCAATAAATGTTGGTGGCTAAGTGTTCCCTCTGCACGCATTAATAAATTCTAGCTATGTGTCGTGTATGGAAGACCGTGGCTTGAAACCGCAAGCCCACACACGAACAACCTCCACAGGGAAAAAAAGGGGATAATGGTTAAAATTGTGGCAATTTTTTAAAAAATTAATAACCCCTCCCCCCTCAGCCAATGCATGGCAGAGAGAGGGAGTGTGAGAGGGCTTGAGAAGAAAGCATGAGGAGGGGGCGGGGGGGGGGAGCATGCAATAGCCATATGTGTGGCTATCTCCTCCCCCCTTCATTCTATATGACCCCTCCCCAAGCTAGAGGGAGAGAGAGGGAGGAATTGTGGAGACGTCGTGCTGCCCCAAGCCGACGCCATTCGCCACGCCATGCTGCCACATCGTCACCATGCTGCGGCCCCACACCCTATCATCACCATCGCCATCATCATCATAATCATAATCCTCACCTCCTTCATCGTCCTCCTCATCCTTCTCCCAATCACCATCTTCTCCACGATTTTTGTTAGAAGCCAGAAACTTAGAAGCTTCTTTGGAAGCTTCTAATTTTAAGCCTCCTTAAGCCCCGTTCTCCTGTGCCTTCCCCGGGGTTCTAAACCCAAGCCTCCAAGGCCCGTGTCCTACGCGGGAGAGGGAGATCGCAGACTGTGAGACTTCGGGACACGCGAGTAATCCAAGGGGGAGTTGCTGTGACAAAATACACTACATAAATCGCTCCAAAGCTAAAGACGTGAGGCGCACATGCGGGAGCTTCTACTCCGAGTTTGTGTGTGGACAACACCCCAAACCTCAATGCCCAGGTTCTTAAAAATTGATTCCGCATGAAAAGAATGCACTAGGTATGTCCAATTCTCGTAGGCAAGTCTAATCACATTTGGAAATTTTAATTGCTCGCCGATTTACAAGATTTAGTTGCATGATGTGCATTTGAAACTACTTGCACTTCCAAGTTGCAATCCTAAACGCATATTGCATAAGTTAAAAGGTGGATTTGTCTAAATGCATCCTTGATTGCCTCGCGAAAAAGAACAACGCATAATGCATTTAGGTAATAATTTCCTAGATGTGTTTCGCGCGTAAAATCATCGTAGACGGCCATTGAATGATGCCCAAATGGTCGCAATGCATGGAAAATTGCATGCGAAGATGGTTGCATTTCGAGTCGGGTTAAGTGCTAAAGGAGGGATTAATTAAATGTTGGACTCATGGTATTCGCTCATGCATGGAGTTCTTTCATCGAAGTTTGTATTTAGAATAGGATGCCTTTCATATTAAAGCTTGAATTCAATGCATTAGATGAAGGGTTTATAGGCATAGTTCTTGATGAAAATCAACGTAGGGATTATACGAGCTAGCCCTAAATTGTCAATCATTATAGTTTAGGCAAGGAAAATAAATGGTCATGGTAAATCTTATAGTTGCATAGAAGGAAAAAGTCTATGAATCGCATATTTACATGGAATGTTGTATTTTGAAATTATCTACATCTTTTTTAGAAAAGTATTTGTATCTCTAAGGAGAGATCACCTCTTGTCGCAAGACAATTAGATTAATTAGGTAAATCGCTTGTAATGGTGTAACCCTAATGATGATCACCTCAATGCGCTAGGTAGAGCTAAGCCGTGATAAAATTTTGCCTAGCATCGCACTCGGGAAACCGACTCAATATTTCCGACCTCAAGCGTCCTACCCACATTGACGGAATGTTAGGGTTAGTTAAACACCCATGCAAGAACGATCTAGGGTCCTCACCCTAAGGATCAATTGGCCAAATGCTAGACTTCTATAAGGAAGTTAGGAACCCTAAGGGCCAAGAAGTTCTCAGCCTAGCAAGGTTAGGGTTGGGTTGGATCAAGAGGACTCCCAAACCCTACATCTTGACCGAAGGTGTTCTTGACCAAGGAATACCGTGTGAGGGGAGGAATAATCCCATAAGTTAGGTGCGACACTTGTCTCGTGCAACAAGTTGCAATGTCGCATGATTTTGTGTCTAGATCACAAAATGGTATTGCCACTCCTTAGAACGAGGTTGGCAAGTCCTAAGTACAAGTCCAATTACCTTGAGGATGAGTAGTCATCCTGCTACATCACCTTCCCTTGGGGCTGATTTGCCAAGTTAGGGAAATTATGAATTACCTAGCAAGCAATTGACCAATCAAGTTAGGGCAATGAGGTTGTCCAGGATTTATTGACCTTAATGTAAGGAAACCAAAGGTATTTGTTAATTGGGTTAACAGGGTATAAACCCTAACCCAAGGAAAGGGGGTAAACTAGCAACATAGCTTACGAAACCCTTGGGGATCTTGCAAAGACAAAATTGATCTTAGATCAAATGCTGGATGTATTTGGAGAGAAAGAATTATACCTTAGCAGTTGGCCAAACAAATGACCACTGGATTGATTGTGTTTGTACAGCTAGGAGCACTGTTTGTACCTCTTTGCTCAAGGAACTAAAGCTAAAAAAATAATTAATGCTTCAGGTTGTAGGCATGGAGGGAGAGGCAGTATCAGTTACCTCCGATTGTCTGCCTGACCCTATCCAAGGGGGTTGTTAGCCATGCCGCGTACGTGGGCCGAACCCCCCGCGAGAGGTCTCTCCGTGGGTGCTACTTGGAGCAAGAGGATGCTTGGGTGCCAAGGGGGCTCTGGCCGTAAATCCCTTGCCTCTGGGTCCTGCATAAGAGACTGACGTGACTCGAGATTGGATCTCGAGGCCCGCATACTAGTCTATGGGCGGAAACTTGGAATAGCGATCCCTGAGGATTGCTAGAATTGCCTTCAGGTAGATTATGGAATAGCCTTCGGGCTAGATTATATGATGTTTTCCAAAGACTGATAAATAAGATCAATTGTTGAAAATGAACTTGTTTGACATTGATTTTCTATGTCAGTGCTTAAGTTACGTGAAGGAACCGGCGATTAATTGGCTAATTAGGGAAGTTGTTTTTGCTTGTCAAACTAAATGTGGTAGGTAATTAGACAACTAAAGCAACCCGAGGAAAGTGCGGTGGATGTGACTATGGGTCTATCCTACGGAAGGGTGGTCCTGGTTGGCCGGGAACTTTTCTCAACAGAATTGACAGCAAGGTAACGATGACCTAGAATCTAGAAAGCTAGAGTCCCGATGTATACTATTTTAGAGGAACGGAATGGGACTCCTTGAACCAAGTGCAGTATAAATCCGCTTCGACCTTGATGTTTCTGTGTAAAGTAGTTCATCTGGGGCTCGATGCTATTTATCTCCGAGGAACTTGACCATTAGGGAAACCCTGATTCAGGTCGGTCCTAAGTGGGAACAACCGGAATGCTTCCGCTTCGTGGTAGACTCGGGAAGACCTAGATCGCAAACCCCATGACATTCCATGGGAGTGCCGAGCGGCACTTTCTGGACTCTGTTCCCAATGGGCTGCTAAGTCGTGTCCTACAAGTGGATAGTTGGACACGTTACAGTTGGTATCAGAGCCAACCAACAGATCTAATATTTACAAGGAAACTTAATGAGGTGAAGTAGAGCAAATGTTATTGTTAAGAACAATTCCTTATTTATTTATTAATGCTGACATGCAGAGTCGCGAAGCATGGAACAAATTCTTGGTGTTCCAGGTTATGTTTATGACTGCAATGCGTGCTTCAGATTATCGACGAAGGCGAGGTATGATGAATATCCTAGACCGCATCTACAATCCTTCACCCCTGTACGTGGAACGGAGATGGACTGGTGATTCAGGAATTTATTACATAGCTGCCCACCGACTTGCGTACCTTCGGACCAACTTGAAGAGAATTAAGTGGATGGAGGGCCTAAAGATCGTGAAGATGTTCATCTTTGTTGAGGCTCACGCAAATGCAACCCTACATGTCAGCGGTTGAAAGGTCAAGAAGAACAAGTATGTGTATGAGGAAGTGACCCAAATAATCCCTGCCAACAGGATCAGGGTGTTGGGACGTTATGAGAAGAACGGGTATCAAAGGAAAGGATACCCTAAGCTTCCTATGACCTATCGATTCCTAAAAATCCATGATGCCAATTCATATTATTACTTAGTTCCCGTAACTGAATGTAACACAATCTTATTCTCCCCGAATTGATGTGCCAATCAGCTTGTTCCATCTTCCCAAAAATAATTGTACCCGAAAGGGCTATGCCCATATGAATGAAATAGACTCTTTTTATCAATGACTGTCTTGGTTGTAAGTGTTGGTAATGGAGTTAAGTGATTAGGTCATTTGGCTAAAAGCTGAACTGGGCATGTAATGTAATGTGAGAAATGTTTAACAAGTTTTTAACGTAAAGAATCTTCATGATCAGGCACAATCTCAAGTGTAGATTCCTAATCCGACCCCTACACCAAGTACGGCTGTAATTCAGGAGAAGAAGTTTCTTCTCAAACAAATCAAGCCACTAGAATTCGATGCTAAGGGAAGGACTGTCCAAATTGATGCCAAGATCTGGATCGAATCCATGGAGGATTACTTCGAAGTAGCAGGTACTGCACCCGCTAACCAAGCAATGCTTGCCAAACTGAAGCTTACCGGCAAAGAAAGGCTTTGATGGAAGCAATGGTTTAGAGACCAAGAGATTTCGAAAGGGTCAATTACTTGGGAGAAGCTTAAAAGAGCTGTGCGAGGAAGATATCTACCACCTTTCTACCGCACGCAGAAGATGAATGAGTTCTATGAAGTGAAGCAGCTTGGACTATCTCTTGATGCATACTATTCAAAGTTCGTCTCTCTTTTGAAGTACGTGCCACAAATGGACATGACACAATAGGTGTCAAAGTTTTGTGTCAGATTAAACCTACCTATAAACACCCACCTCGAATCAATCTGCCCGACAGATCTTCAAGACACACTCATTCGAGCTACACACATAATACAGGAGGTGCAGACCAGGCCAAGAAATAACAAGACTTGGTCTTACAAGGATCAGAACAAGGGAGTGTATAGATCTCAGACCAAGAGAGTGCAGGGCCAAAACCAGGAACAAAGGAAGAAGGCTAGGGCGAACATTGCTAACAATTTCGTTCCTACCCAAGGTAATGGCCGCAATCTCCGTTGCTTCCATTGCAACGAGCCTGGTCATTTCAAAATGCAATGTCCCAAGCTTGGTGGAGGACAATGTCAAGGGCCATTCCAAGGAGCCGCTTGTGGACAAGAAACCACCGCCAGGGCCAGAGGGAGAACCTCAAGTGTTGCCAACAAGAAGCTGTGTCATGAAGAAGACCCAACCATGGGAGCTGACTTCAAGAGGGCAATCATTCATGCCGCTCTTCACAAGAAAGGCCCGAATTGTCAATTCTCGATGATTCAAACCCCTTCGGATTATCAAGGTAAAAGTTTCAAAACCTTGATTGATTGTGGCAGTACACATTTCTTTATTTCACCAATCTGTGCAAAAAGATTAGGAATAGCCACAAAAGATGCACCTACCTTACTTATGGAATTAGCAAATGGTCGTGAGGTCACTTGTACCAGGCAAACTGCTAAGGTGAGATTCCTACTGGGTGGAAAGTCGACTTCCGTCAAATTCAAGGTAATGAGCCTAGGTATCCACGAGTGTTTGCTTGGAATGGATTGGCTTAAACCTAATGATGCCCACATACACTGTGGAAAGGGCCAAGTTTCCTTTCAAAATTCTGAAAGGGAATTGGTCACAACTCAAGGAGAGGCTGGTATGCCAAAAATTCAACTAGCCAAAGCATCTTGGATAATAAAAGGAGTTAGAAAGGGGCTACTTGTCTATTTGATTAAGCTAAATAAGCTAGATCAGAATCAGGAGTCTAGGGAAGAACCTTCATGGTTAAAGGAGTACGCAAACGTATTTCCTGAAGAGCTGACAGAACTTCCTCCTCAAAGGAAAGTCGATCACGAAATCAAGCTAGCGCCAGGAGTTGCACCAATTGCAAAGAGACCATATAGAATGTCCATCCTAGAAGCGATTGAGCTGAAGGAGCAACTCAAGCAACTGTTAGACCAAGGCTACATCCGTCCTAGCAGTTCACCATGGGGAGCTCCAGTGCTGTTCCAGAAGAAGAAAGATGGAACGCTTCGGTTATGCATTGACTATAGAGGGTTGAATCAATCAACCATTCAGAACAAATACCCCATTCCAAGAATAGATGAACTTCTTGACCATCTTCAAGGTGCAAAGATCTTGTCTAAGATAGATCTCAGGTCTAGATATTATCAGATAAGGATCAAGGAAGAGGATATCCCAAAAATGGCATTCAGTGCAAGATATGGGCACTTTGAGTTCCTGGTCATGTCATTCGGGCTAACAAATACACCTGCTACCTTCAACAGGCTAATGCAGGATATCTTTAGGCCATATCTTGATGACTTCGTACTCGTGTTCTTTGACGATACCCTAGTCTACTCCAAACAAGAAGATCATGAACCCTAGCTTTGCATTGTTCTCGAGACAATGAGGGCACACAAGCTTTATGCCAAAAAGAAGAAGTGTGCATTTTTCAAGCGACAAATTGAATATCTCGGATTCATTGTATCAGCGGAAGGAATTTTAGTGGATCCGGCCAAGGTAGAGACGTTTTGGAGTGGCCAACACCAACAACTGTCAAAGAAATACGTAGTTTTCTTGGATTGACAGGATGGTACAGGGTCTTTATCAAAAACTATGCTTTGATTGCAGCACCGCTGAGACTGATCTACTAAAGAAGCAAGCGTCAATTGTATGGTCACTTGCTGTTGAACAATCCAGCTTTGACAAACTAAAGCAAAGCTTGGTATCAGCACCCATCCTGAAACTTTCGGATCTTAGCAAGGAGTTTGAAGTGATAACCGATGCTAGCACACTTGCCTTAGGATGTGTGCTTATGCAAGAAGGTCATCTTATAGCATACTCTTCAAGGAAATTGAAGAGGCATGAAAGGAACTATGCTACCCATGATCTGGAGCTCTTAGCTGTCATCCATGCTCTCAAGCTTTGGAGACACTACTTGCTAGGTAACAAGTTTACCCTAGTGACAGATCATAAAAGTCTCAAATGGATTTTTACCCAGAAAGAGCTCAATATGAGGCAACGTCAATGGATTAAAGTGCTGGAGAAATATGATTTTGAAATCAAATACTGGTTTGGAAAGGAGAATGTAGTTGCCGATGCACTCAGTCGCAAGGCATTTTTGAATTCTCTGATTTTGCAAGATCCATCAACAGCAATATCTTTAGCCACAAAGGTATCCATGCCAAACAACCCAATTCTTGAGCTAGCTAAAGAAGAGGCATGCCATGATCCAACCTATCAGAAATTGCTAAGGGAGATCCCTATCGAGGATCAAGACCCAAAGCTACAAACAAAGTATCAAGAATTGTCTATCAATAGTGGACTTGTCTACTATAGAACAAGATTATGTATACCGGCAAGCCAGTCACTCAAGAAGAAGATACTTTAGGAAGCTCATGACTCCCCTTTCTCATGACATCCTGGCTATGCCAAGACCCTCAGTGCAAGTCAGAAAGAGCTATTATTGGGAGAGGCTTAAAGGTGACGTTCTCAAATATGTCACGGAATGTTTGTCTTGTCAACGCATTAAGGCCGAACATGTCAAAATGCCAAGAAAATTGCAACCACTCGACATTCCCCAAATGAAATGGGAAATTCATTAGTATGGATTTTGTTGTTAGCCTGCCCCAAGTTTAGGGAGGATACAACTCCATTATGGTCATGGTGGATATGCTTACCAAGGTTGCACATCTTATTCCTGTTAAGACAAACTATAAAGCCTCAAACATTGCAAGGTTGTTCATCAAGGAGATATTCAAACTGCATGGGTTACCCAGAAGAATCATCAGTGATCGTGAATCTCTCTTCACATCACACTTCTGGAGGGCCATCTTCGAGGCTATTGGGACTCAACTTTGTTTCACTATAGCTTAGCATCCCCAAACTGATGGTCAAACAGAGCGAGTCAACCAAGTCATTGATGATATGCTAAGGGCACACTACTGTCGCGAGCCCAAAAAGTGGATTCAATATTTGCCACTGGTTGAGTTTGCCTACAATGCTTCCTACCAACAAAGCATTCAGATGACCCCTTTTCAAGCATTGTATGGGCACGATTGTCATAGCCCTTTGAGCTTTTCACATCCAACCTTAAGGGTTGAAGCTTCAAAGCAGATGCTGGAAGATATGGATGACCAAATCAAGTCAATAAGACAAGATATCCAAGCTGCTAAGGACAGACAAAAGGCTTACGCAAACTTGAAACGTCAAGACAGATCCTTCATTGAAGGAGATATGGTCTTCATTTGTGTATGCCCAAAGAAGAGTTTCCTATCCTTGGGTGAATGCAAAAAGCTAAGTCCAAGGTATTGTGGACCCCACAAGATACTCAAGTGCCTAGGGTCCAATGCTTACAGACTTCAACTCCCTGAAAACCTAAAAGTTCATAATGTGCACCATATCAGTCTACTGAAAAAGCATGTGCCTAACCCTAGTCACGTACTTGATGATCAACAAATTGTAACGCCTAGCCAAGGAGTCCTTGAGCGAATCAAATCAAATATCAAATCAATGGCTGGCTCTTAGATGTTAAGGAGAGGCATTTGAGATCCAGAACCTTGAGAGAATACCTCATCCAGTGGAAAGATTATCCCAAAGAGGATGCCAGTTGGATGGATGAAAGTACTCTCAACCAACAATACCCCCAGTTCTTCTCGAGATGAGGACATCTCGATTCCTCCAAGGGGGAGAGAATGTAATATTTTCGCATGAAATATTAATGACCCCGCACACACGACGCACAAAAATTAGTTCAAAATAATCTTTCACGTCGATAAATGTTGGTAGATAAGTGTTCCCTCCACGCGCATTAATAAATTCTAGCTGCATGTCGTGTATGGAAGACCATGGCTTGAAACCGCAAGCCCACACACGAACACCCTCCACGGGGAAAAAAAGGGGATAATGGTTAAAATTTTGGCAGAATTTTTTTAATATTAATAACCCCTCCCCCCCTCAGCCAATGCATGGCGGGGAGAGGGAGTGTGAGAGGGCTTGAGTAGGAAGCATGAGGGGGGGAGCATGCAATAGCCACGTGTGTGGCTATCCCCTCTCCCCTTCATTCTATATGAGCCCTCCCCAAGCTAGAGGGAGAGAGAGGGAGGAATCGTGGAGACGTCGTGCTGTCCCAAGCTGACGCCATTCACCACGCCACGCTGCCAGGCCGTCGCCACGCTGCGGCCCCGCGCCCTATCATCACCATCGCCATCATCATCATAATCATCATCCTCACCTCCTTCATCGTCATCCTCATCCTTCTCCCAATCACCATCTTCTCCACTACTTCTGTTAGAAGCCAGAAGCTTAGAAGCTTCTTTGGAAGCTTCTAATTTTAAGCCTCCTTTAGCCTCGTTCTCCTGTGTCTTCCCCGGGGTTTTAAACCCAAGCCTCCAAGGCCCGTGTCCTGCATGGGAGAGGGAGATCACGGACTGTGAGACTTCAAGACACGCGAGTAATCCAAGGGGGAGTTGCTGCGACAAAATACACTGCATAAATGGCTCCAAAGCTAAAGACGCAAGGCGCACACGCGGGAGCTTCTACTCCGAGTTCGCATGTGGACAACACCCCAAACCTCAATGCCCAGGTTCTTAAAAATTGATTCCACATGAAAAGAATGCACTAGGCATGTCCAATTCTCATAGGCAAGTTTAATCACATTTGGAAATTTTAATTGCTCGCCGATTTACAAGATTTAGTTGCATGATGTGCATTTAAAACTACTTGCACTTCCAAGTTGCAATCCTAAACGCATATTGCATAAGTTAAAAGGTGGATTTGTCTAAATGCATCCTTGATTGCCTCGTGAAAAAGAACAGCGCATAATGCATTTAGGTAATAATTTCCTAGCTGTGTTTCGTGTATAAAATCATCGTAGACGCCCATTGAATGATGTCCAAATGGTCGCAATGCATGGAAAATTGCATGCGAAGATGGTTGCATTTCGAGTCGAGTTAAGTGCTAAAGGAGGGATTAATTAAATGTCGGACTCATGTTATCCACTCATGCATGGAGTTCTTTCATCGAAGTTTGTATTTAGAAAAGGATGCCTTTCATATTAAATCTTGAATTCAATGTATTAGACGAAGGGTTTATAGGCATAGTTCTTGATGTAAATCAACGTAGGGATTATACGAGTTAGCCCTAAATTGTCAATCTTTATAGTTTAGGCAAGGAAAAGAAATGGTCATGGTAAATCTTATAGTTGCATAGAAGGAAAAAGTTTTTGAATCGCATATTTGCATGGAATGTTGTATTTTGAAATTATCTATATCTTTTTAAGAAAAGTATTTGTATCTCTAAGGAGAGATCACCTCTTGTCACAAGACAATTAGATTAATTAGGTAAATCGCTTGTAATGGTGTAACCCTAATGATGATCACCTCAATGCGCTAGGTAGAGCTAAGCCGCGATAAAATTTTGCCTAGTATCGCACTCGGGAAACCGACTCAATATTTCCGACCTCAAGCGTCCTACCCACATTGACGGAATGTTAGGGTTAGTTAAACACCCATGCAAGAACGATCTAGGGTCCTCACCCTAAGGATCAATTGGCCAAATGCTAGACTTCTGTAAGGAAGTTAGGAACCCTAAGGGCCAAGATGTTCTCGGCCTAGCAAGGTTAGGGTTGGGTTGGATCAAGAGGACTCCCAAACCCTACATCTTGACCGAAGGTATTATTGACCAAGGAATACCGTGTGAGGGGAGGAATAATCCCATAAGTTAGGTGCGACACTTGTCTCGTGCAACAAGTTGCAATGTCGCATGGTTTTGTGTCTAGATCACAAAATGGTATTGCCACTCCTTAGAACGAGGTTGGCAAGTCCTAAGTACAAGTCCAATTATCTTGAGGATGAGTAGTCATCCTGCTACATCACCTTCCCTTGGGGCTGATTTGCCAAGTTAGGGAAATTATGAAATACCTAGCAAGAAATTGACCAATCAAGTTAGGGCAACGAGGTTGTCCAAGATTTATTGACCTTAATGTAAGGAAACCAAAGGTATTTGTTAATTGGGTTAACAAGGTATAAACCCTAACCCAAGGAAAGGGGGTAAACTAGCAACACAGCTTATGAAACCCTTGGGGATCTTGCAAAGACGAAATTGATCTTAGATCAAATGCTGGATGTATTTGGAGAGAAAGAATTATACCTTAGCAGTTGGCCAAACAAACGACCACTAGATTGATTGTGTTTGTATAGCTAGGAGCACTGTTTGTACTTCTTTGCTCAAGGAACTAAAGCTGGAAAAATAATTAATGCTTCAAGTTGAAGGCCAGGAGGGAGAGCTAGCATCAGTTACACCCAACTGTCTGCCTGACCCTATCCAAGGGGGTTGTTAGCCGTGCCGGGTACATGGATTGAACCCGTCGCGAGAGGTCTCTCCGTGGGTGCTACTTGGAGCAGGAGGACGCTTGGGTGCTAGGGGGGGCTCTGGCCGTAAATCCCTTGCCTCCGGGTTTGCACAAGAGGCCGACGTGACTCAAGATTGGATCTCGAGGCCTGCATTCTAGTCTACGGGTGGAAACTTGGAATAGTGATCCCTGAGGATTGCTGGAATTGCCTTCGGGCAGATTATGGAATAGCCTTCGGGCTGGATTATATGATGTATTCCAAAGACTGATAAATAAGATCAATTGTTGAAAAGGAACTTGTTTGACATTGTTTTTCTATGTCAGTGCTTAAGTTACGTGAAGGAACCGGTGATTAGTTGGCTAATTAAGGAAGCTGTTTTTGCTTGTCAAACTAAATGTGATAGGTAATTAGACAACTAAAGCAACCCGAGGAAAGTGCGGTGGATGTGACCATGGGTCCGTCCAACGGAAGGGTGGTCCCAGTTGGCCGGGAACTTTTCTCAATGGAATTGACAGCAAGGTAACGATGACCTAGAATCTAGAAAGTTAGAGTCCCGATTTATATTGTTTTAGGGGAACGGAATGGGACTATGCCTTACGGACAGAGAGGTCGAGCTTCGCATCCCTCTCATTTTCCATTCTCCTTGAACCAAGTGCAGTATAAATCCGCTTCGACCCTGATGTTTCTGCGTAAAGTAGTTCCTCGTCTGGGGCTCGACGCTAGTTATCTTCGAGGAACTTGACCATTACGGAAACCCTGATTCAGGTCGGTCCTAAGTGGGAACGGCTGGATTGCTTCCGCTTCGTGGCAGACTCGGGAAGACCTAGATCGCAAACCCCGTGACATTCCATGGGAGTGCCAGGCAGCGCTTTCTGGACTCTCTTCCCGATGGGCTGCTAAGACGTGTTCTAGAAGTGGACAGTTGGACACGTTACATCTCTTAAGCTGATAGGATACACATACTAATTAGGCTAGTTAATCATATGATAGACAATCGACAAGTTGATATGCTTTTAGTCTTGGAAGTAGGATGATCATTTGGAGTAGCAAAAAGTAGCCTCCTACAATCTCTCTCTCTAGCACAAAGGCAAAGTATAGAGGTGTAGCCCTAGCTACTTATGACATAGTTTGGCTCTTGCAATTATTAAATAACATGGGTATACAAATGGAAAAATCAGTCACATTACATTGTGACAATATGAGTAGTGTGCTTCTAGCTAGCAACTTAGTTTACCATGCTAGATCAAAGCACATTGAAGTACATTATCACTTTATTAGGGAGATGATAATTGTAGGGAAGATATATTTGATGCATGTGAAGACTAAAGACCAAGTAGCTGACATTTTTACCAAACCGCTTGGTAGAGATAAGTTTGACTACTTAAGAGAGTTACTTAGAGTGCAATAGTTGACTTGAGCTTGAAGGGGAGTGTTGAGAACCAAGCTCAATGATGACTAACAGTATAGGACAACTATAGCCCTAGCTGTCAACCATCATGACATAACAAAAGAAACTCTCTTTTTCACCAAGCAACTAGACATACAATAGAGAAGGTACAAAAAATATTTAAAAGTGTCCTCACCCTCTTCCTCTTCCTCACTCTCTATGAGAATGGGAAATGAAGCAGAAGAGAGAAAGAAATAACAATAAGAAATGAGTGTTTTGCCAAAATGGGAGAGAGAGAAATGAACCATGAGGGAGACCAATAAGGAAGAGAGAGGTTGTGACTAATTTAACAACCCACCTCCTCAAATTCCATGACACAAAAGCACTATTTTCATTTTCTTGAATTATGATATTCAGATTGCATACATTTGGCTAAGACCCAAAGGCCTCTCATTTTTTAGGATGAGATATAAGGGTTGGACCTTCCTTTTCCTTTAACATTTTTAAATTTGAGCCTTTGGCTACACATATTCTTAAATTGCTTAAAAGATGATTTTAGACAAGGGTTACAACTATATGAAGTGCCACTGTACAAGATATATTTCCATGATGAGCACATTTTGTGCCCATTTTTTCACATATTTTTGGGCTATCTTCCTCCGGCATTTAAGTGTGAAGCATCCCTACAAAAAAATTTGAAGAAGAATCACAACCAGATCTCTCAACAAAAGTCTTCATCTTCATCTTTTCACCTTCATTTTCTTGATTGTTATTATTTTACTTGGAAGATGGTGAACAAATGCAAAAAAAAACCCACATACCTGGATCACAAGCACCCAATAAAAATTACACATAAAAGAACAACACCAAAAGGTAGGGCTTTTCAAGAAATTACTTGCTAGAAAAAAGTCACACTCAACATGGGTTGAAATAATAACCACATAAATCACAAATAAAAAATTCAAAAAGGTATAACAACAAAAGCACGTTGGCACGAAGGATATTGCATTGGAGTTCTCCCACCCAATCTTTCTTTTTTCAAAAAGTAAAAGAGGTGTAGGTTTACTCTAGGCGCAAAAACAATGACAAGAAGTAAGATTCATTAAAAGGAAAATTAAGATGGTATATTTACTTGAGGGTAGTCTTGGTGAAAAGAGGATAAATTCTAGAGAGAACAAGATTTTCATAATTAAAAAAACTATTAAAAAGGATGAAAAGGGTTCCTTTTGCTCGTAAGCTGAAATGTTAAAGCTTTTTTTTTTCAAATAATCTCAGAATGAGTTATGTATAAATGGATAAGAAGTTGAGGAGGGTAAGACATTGTGTAAGCATTATGTGGGTGCTACAAGTTTGGCCATTCCATGTGTGCATGTCAATGGTTCGCTCTAGTGTTGTACTGTGTACTGAGTGGCATTGAACAAACTCCTTGATGGCAAATATGTTACATCATCCTAGGTGGAGCTTGGGAATAGACAAGAGAAGGTCATATAGCGAGTGTGTGAGGCAATGTAGGGGTGATGATGAGCGTGGAGAGGCATCAAAATTAAGAGGAGCTAGAAGGCACTGTGAGTGAATGGGTTATATTGGTGGGCAACCAAAGACCATGTTGATGGCGAGAAGAGTGGGCTAGGGTGAGTTAAGCTAAGAAATAGTAGAATGGAGTAAGGGGAAGGTAGAAGTCACTGAAGGGATAGAAAGGCATAGATTGGGCAAGGATGCACAAAATGAGTAGCCTCGACCAACAAGGGTAAGAGGAGAAACAGCTCGACATTTTTATCCATTTATGTTGCTTTTTTACCAAAGGCTACAAATACACTTTTTGGCCACAAAACCTGCAAAGAACCTCTCTTTTTCACCAAGAAACCATGCTCTCAACACACACAAGAGAGAAGGCACACAAAAGATTTAACATTTTCACCATCCTCACCCTCTTCCTTGAGGGGACAGAGAGGAACAAATTGGGCAGGGAGGCACAAAACAAGCAGCCTCAACCAACAAGGGTAGCAAGAGCAATAGCTTGACATTTTTATCCATTTATATCACTTTTTCACCAACAAGGCTACAAATACACTTTTTGGCCACAAAAACTGCAAAGAAGCTCTCTTTTTTGTCAAGAAACCATGCGCTCAAGACACGCAAGAGAGAAGGCACACACATAATATTTAATATTGTCACCATCCTCACCCTCTTCCTTGAGGGGATAGAGAGGCACAGATTGAGTAGAAAGGAACAAAATGAGCAGCCTCGACCAACAAGGGTAGGAGGAGCTATAGCTTGACATTATTATCCATTAATGTCACTTTTTCACCAACAAGGCTACATATACACTTTTTGGCCACAAAACCTCAAAACAACTTCTCTTTTTCACCAAGAAACCACACTTTCAAGACACAAAAACTGCAAAGACTCTCTCTTTTTCACAAGGAAACCATGCCCTGTATAAGACACACAAGAGAGAAGGCGCACAAAAGATTAAACATTGTCACCATCCTTACCCTCTTCCTCAAGGGGATAGAGAGGCACAGATTGTGTAGGGAGGCACAAAATGAGCAGCCTCGACCAACAAGGGTAGGAGGAGCCACAACTCGACATTTTTATCCATTTATGTTGTTCTTCCACCAACAAGGCTACAAATACACATTTAAGCCATAAAACCTGCAAGCTCGCTCACTTTTTCACCAAGAAACCATGCTCCCAAGATGCATAAGAGAGAAGGCACACAAAAGATTTAGCATTGCCACCATCCTCACCCTCTTCCTCGAGGGGACAGAGAGGAATAGATTGGGAAGGGAGGAACAAAGCGAGGATCCTTGACCAACAAGGGTAGAAGGAGCAATACCTCAACATTTTTATCCATTTATGTTTCTTTCTCACCATTAAGGATATAAATACACTTTTTGGCCACAAAACCTGCAAAGAAGCTAACCATGCTCTCAAAACACAAAGAGAGAAGGCACACAAGAGATTTAACATTGTCACTATCCTCACCCTCTTCCTCAAGGGGATAGGCAGCCATGATTGGGTAGAGAGGCACAAAATGACTAGCCTTGACAAACAAGGGTAGGAGGATCCATGACTTGAAATTTTTATACATTTATGTCACTTTTCACTCACAAGCCTGCAAATACACTTTGTGGCCATAAAATCTGCAAATAAGCTCTTTTTTTTAGAAAGAAACCGCCTCTCAAGGCAGACAAGAGAGAAGACACACAAAAGATTTAACATTGTCACCATCCTCACCCTCTTCCTTAAGGGGATAGAGAGGCACAGATTGGGCAAGGAGGCACTAAATGAGCGATCTCAACCAATAATGTTATGAGGAGCAATAGCTCAACATTTTTATCCATTTATGTTGCTTTTCCACCAACAAGGCTATAAATGCACTTTTTGGCCATAAAACCTGCAAAAGAGTTATCAATGCACTCAAAAGAGAGGGCACATAAAGATTTAGCATTGTCACCATCCTCACCCTCTTCCTTGAGGGGATTTATGTTGCTTTTCCACCAACCAACAACTGTATGAGGATCACTAGCTCAACATTTTTATCCATTTATGTCACTTTTCTACCAAAAGGCTACAGATACACCATTTGGCCACAAAACCTACAAAGAAGCTCTCTTTTTCACCAAGAAACTATGCTCTCAAGACACATAAGAGAGAAGGCGAACAAAAGATTTCATTATTGTCACCATCCTCACCCTCTTCCTCGAGCGGACAGAGAGGCACGGTTTGGGCAAGGAGGCACCAAATGCGTAGCCTCCCCCAACAAGGGTAGGAGGACCAATAACTCGACAATGTTGCTTTTCCACCAACAAGGCTATAAATACACTTTTTGGCCATAAAACGTGCAAAACAGCTCTCAAGGCACATAAAAGAGAAAGCACACAAAAGATTTAACATTGTCACCATCCTCACCCTCTTCCTCGAGGGTATAGAGAGGCAGAGATTGGCCAAGGAGGGATAAAATGAGCACGCTGGACCAACAAGGTTAGGAGGAGCAATAGCTCAATTTTTTTATCCATTTATGTTTCTTTTCCACCAACAAGGCTACAAATACACTTATTGTGATAGAACTTGCAAAGAAACTCTCTTTTTCACTAAGAAACTACGCTCTCAAGAGACACAAGAGAGAAGGCACACCAAATATGTAGCATTGTCACCATCCTCACCCTCTTCCTTGAGGGGACAGAGAGGCACATATCAGGTAGGAAGGCTCAAAATGAACAGCCTCGACCAACAAGGGTAGGAGGAGCCATAGCTTGACATTTTTCTTCATTTATGTTGTTTTTTCACCAACAAGGATACAAGTACACTTTTTGGCCACAAAACCTACAAAGAAGCTCTCTTTTTCACCAAAAGATGATGCTCTCAAGACACACAAGAGGGGGAAGGCACACATAAAATTTAGCATTGTCACCATCATCACCCTCTACCTTGAGGGGACAGAGAGGTTCTGATTGGGCAGGGAGGCACAAAATGAGTAGCCTGAACCAACAAGGGTATGAGGAGAAATAGCTCGATGTTTTATCCATTTATGTTGCTCTTCCAACAACAAGGCTAATAAACTTTTTGGCCACAAAACGTGCAAATAAGCTCTCTATTTCACTAGGAAACCATGCTCTCAAGGCACACAAGAGAGAAGGCACACAAAATACTTAACATTACCATCATCCTCACCCTCTTCCTCGAGGGGATAGAGAGGCACAAAATGAGAAGCCTCGACCAACAACGATATGAGGAGCAATAGCTCAACATTTTTGTACATTTATGTCACTTTTCTATCAAGGCTACAGATACACTTTTTGGCCACAAAATCTGCAAAGAAGCTCTCTTTTTCACCAAGAAACTACGCTCTCAAGACACACAAGAGAGAATGCAAACAAAAGATTTATTATTATCACCATCCTCACCCTCTTCCTCGAGGGGATAGAGAGGCACCATTTGGGCTAAGAGGCACCAAATGAGGGGCCTCAACCAATAAGGGGGCAGGAGGAGCAATAACTCGAAATTTTTGTCCATTTACATCCCCTTTTGGCCACAAAACTTGCAAGGAAGCTCTCTTTTTCACTGAGAAACCATGCTCCCAAGACACACAAAAGAGAAGGCACACAAAATATTTACATTGTCACCATCATCACCCTCTTCCTCGAGGAGGGGACAGAGAGGCACACATTGGGCAGGGAGGCACAAAATGAGCAGTCTCAACCAACAAGGGTAGACAGAGAAATATCTCAATATCTTTATCTATTTATGTCTCTTTTTCACCATTAAGGATATACATACACTTTTTGGCCACCACAAAACTTGCAAAGAAGCTCTCTTTTTCACCAAGAAACCATGCTCTCAAGACACACAAGAGATTTAACATTGTCACCATCTTCACCCTTTTACTCAAGGAATAGAGAGCCAAGATTGGTCAAGGAGGCACAAAATGAGTAACCTTGACCAACAAGGGTAGGAGGAGCCATGTCTCAACATTTTTATACATTTATGTTGCTTTTTCACTCACAAGGCTATAAGTACACTTTTTGGCTAGAAAACTTGCAAAGAAGCTCTCTTTTTCACCAAGAAACCACTCTCTCAGTATACACAAGAGAGAAGACACACAAAAGATTTAACATTGTCACCATCCTCACCCTCTTCCTCGAGGGGACAAAGAGGCATAGATTGGGCAAGGAGGCACAAAATGAGCAACCTCCACCAACAATGGTATGAGGAGAACTAGCTTAACGTTTTTATCCATTTATGTTGCTTTTCCACCAACAAGGCTACAAATACACTTTTTGGCCATAAAATCTGCAAAGAAGTTCTTAAGGCACACAAGAGAGAAGGCACACAAAATATTTAGCATTGTCACCATCCTCACCCTCTCACTCGAGGGTACAAAGGGGCATAGATTGGGCAGGGAGGCACAAAATGAGCAACCTTAACCAAAAACTATATGAGGAGCAATTATTCATTTATCTCACTTTTCAACCAACAAGGCTACAAATATATACTTTTTGGCCACAAAACTTGCAAAGAAGCTCTCCTTCTTACCAAGAAACCATGCTCTCAAGACGCATAAGAGAGAAGGCACACAAAAGATTTAACATTTTCACCATCCTCGCTCTCTTCGTTGAGGGGATAGAGAGGCACACATTGGATAGAGAGGCACAAAATGAGCAACCTTGACTAACAAGGGTAGGAGGAGCAATAGCTCAACTTGTTTATCCATTTATGTCACTTTTCCACCAACAAGTCTAGGAATACACTCTTTGGCCACAAAATCTGCAAGGACACTCTCTTTTTCACTGAGAAACCATGCTCCCAAGACACACAAGAGAGAAGGCACACAAAAGATTTAACATTGTCACCATCCTCACCCTCTTCCTCGAGGGGACAGAGAGGCATAGATTGGGCATAGATGCACGAAATGGGCAACCTCGACCAATAAGGGTAGGAGGGCCAATAGCTCAACATTTTTATCCAATTATGTTGCTTTTCCACCAACAAGGCTATAAATACACTTTTTGGCCACACAATATGCAAAGAAGCTCTCTTTTTCACTAAGGAATCATTCTCTGACACACAAGATAGAAGGCACATAAAATATTTGACATTGTCACCATCCGCACTCTCTTCCTCAAGGGGACAGAGAGGTACATATTAAGTAGGGAGGAAACAAAATGAGTAGTCTCCACCACCAAGGGTAGTAGTTCTCTAATTAATCTAGTACAATTTAGTTAGATAAATAGAAACCAGCTTCATTAATTAGCCCTTTAAAACAATGTGCATTCACGTAAATTAGGCATGAACATGAATACAAATAAAAATAATCATTTCAAACACAAAATATTTATTTTATTTTTATTGTCTTCATTTCAATAATCATTCTAGTCCATGTTGAAGGTGCAAAGTTTCGTCGCATTCTAATAAAGTTTGGTATTTCTTAAAATTATCCTACAAAATATTATAGATGGATTGATAATCAAGAAATTAATATTGTGATTACTGGTCCTTAGATATTTTCCATCACATAGACTATACAAAGGCATCATGAGTAAAATCCACATCAAGATATAGCCATGTTAGTGGAAAATGACATAAATGGATAACAATGTCAAGCTATCGCTCCTCCTACCCTTGTTGGTTGAGGCTACTCATTTTGTGCCTCCCTACCCAATCTATGCCTCTTTGTCTCCTTGAGGAAGAGGGTGAGGATGGTGACAATGTTAAATCTTCGATTTGCCTTCTCTCTTGTGTGTCTTGAGAGTGTGGTTTCTTGGTGAAAAAGAGAGCTTCTTTCCGGGTTTTGTGGTTGAAAAGTGTATTTTAATAGCTTTTTTGGTAGAAAAGCGACATTATGGATAAAAATCTTGAGCTATTGCTTCTCCTCCCCTTGCTAGTTGAGGCTGCTTATTTTGTGCCTCCTTGCCCAATCTATGGCTCTCTATCCCCTTGAGGAAGAGGGTGAGGATGCTGACAATGTCAAATCTTTTGTGTGCCTTCTCTCTTGTGTGTCTTGAGAGAGTGGTTTGTTGGTGAAAAAGAGAGCATCTTTGCAAGTTCTATAGACAAAAAATGTATATGTAGCCTTGTTAGTAAAAAAGCAACATAAATGTATAAAAAGGTCGGTCCTCCTACCCTTGTTGGTTGAGGCTGCTCATTTTGTGCCTCCCTAATTGATTTGTGCCTCTTTGTCCCCTCCAAGAAGAGGGTGAGGATGGTGACAATGTTAAAACTTTTGCGTGCCTTCTCTCTTGTGTGTCTTGAGAGTGTAGTTCCTTCGTGAAAAAGAGAGCTTCTTTGCAGGATTTGTGGCCAAAAAGCTTATTTTTTGGAGCCTTCTTAGTGGAAGAGTGGCATAGATGGATAACAATGTCAAGCATAGCTCCTCCTACCCTTGTTGGCCGAGGCTACTCATTTTGTGCCTCCTTGCCCAATCTGTGCCTCTCTATCCCCTCGAGGAAGAGGGTGAGGATGGTGACAATGCTAAATCTTTTGTGTGCCTTCTCTCTTGTGTGTCTTGAGAGTGTGGTTCCTCATTGAAAAAGAGAGCTTCTTTGCAAGTTTTGTGGCCAAAAAGTGTATTTGTAGCCTTGTTGGTGGAAAAGTGACATAAATGCATATAAAAATATCAAGCTATTGCTTCTCCTACCCTTGTTAGTTGAGCCTACTCATTTTATACCTCCTTACCCAATCTCTGCCTCTATATCCCCCTGAGGAAGAGAGTGAGGATAGTGACAATGTTAAATCTTCTATTTGCCTTCTCTCTTGTGTGTCTTGAGAGAGTGGTTTCTTGGTGAAAAAGAGAGCTTTTTTGTAGGCTTTGTGGCCAAAAAGTGTATCTATAGCCTTGTTGGTAGAAAAGTGACATAAATGGATAAAAATATTGAGCTATTGCTCATCATACTATTGTTGGTCGAGGCTGCTCATTTTGTGCCTCCCTGCCCAATTTGGGGCTCTCTATCCCCTGGACAAAGAGGGTGTGGATGGTAACAATGTTAAATTTTTTGTGTGCCTTCTCTCTTGCGTGTCTTGAGAGTATGGTTTCTTGGTGAAAAAGAGAGCTTCTTCCCAGATTTTGTGGTTAAAAAGTATATTTGTAGCCTTCTTGGTGGAAAAGCAACATAAATGGATAAAAATGTCAAGCTATTACTCCGTTACCCCTGCTAGTCGAGGTTGCTCATTTTGTGCATGCGTGCCCAATGTGTGCCTCTCTGTCCCCTCGAGGAAGAGGGTGAGGATAGTGACAATGTTAAATATTTTGTGTGCTTTCTCTCTTGTGTGTCTTGAGAGCATGGTTTTTTGGTGAGAAACAAAGGTTATTTGGAGGTTTTACAATGCGACTGGCATGTTTGGTAACAAAAAAGGGGGGTTCACTTGGAGAAATATGAAAAATCGAGCATGAAAACACAGACAAAAACTAATTGCACAAAATCTGTCAATCGAATGAATTTTGAAAAGAAGAAAAACCATTCGGAATGAAGATATGGAGAGGCTATTATGTCAAAAACACAGTTTGGATGAGAATAGGATCCGTTCATATGGAAAAATATTAAAAACACACTTGAAAATCCAAACAAAAACTAATTCCCATGAATCTGTAAGTCAGAATATGGGAAAAAAAAAGGGATAAAATATCCGAGGGATGGGGATTTATAGGGCTATTAGGTTAGAACACAATTTTGGTTCAAGAAAGGCACGTTCACATAGAAAAAACAATAAAAAGGGCACGAAAACACACCAAAAAAATAATAACATAAAATTGGTGGATCGGAACATGATGGATAAAAAAGGAAAATTGTGCAAATGAGAAAGCTAGACAAGGATTTCTAATCAGAATTGAATTTTGGGGTAAGTAGGGCAGGTTCACATGAAAAAAGAGCCAAAAATACCCACGAGAATACCCAAAAGCACAAAAAATATAATAACAAACAAATAGTGCATCGGAATGACAAGCAACAAAAATGAAAAATGTAAAGGGGAAGGTGTAGGTTGGGGATGTATCATCAAATCGCGATTTCGAAGTGAATAAGATCTGTTCACATGGAAACACTTCAAATTTAGAGTAAATTCTTTAAAAATTAATAACTCATGAATTATGGCTCAAAACTAAGGACAATAAAAAGCAAAAGTGGCCAATTAAAAGGGAAAAACAAGGTTATAAGATCAAATTTTAATGTTGGTGAACATTGGATACGTTCACATGGAAAAGCATTAAAAAAAAGATAAAGATAAACTGACAAGGAATGGCCCTGGGAACGGGGTGAAAATAAAATGGGTACGTGGGGAAGGAACCGCATTAGAGCAAGATCAGGACATGGTATGCTTGAATCCTCAAATAGGGATATTTCCATGGGGGTATGTAAAACAGACACGCATGGATGCATCCCCACACTTAAGTCCTTAATAAATCGGATTGAATAAATCAACAGGGGCCTAATACTTGACCACCATTCATACACGTATATCCCCATACTTAAAACATGATCGACTCTTGTAAACAAAAAGGGTAGGATTAGAAAAACTTGGCCTGATTTGTTGATGGTTGAGGTGAACTATCACTAACACGTGAAGGATCATAATCATTGACAGGAGGTACCATGGCTTGCCACACCACATTCATCCAATATGGAAAGGACCATGCAGCAACACCTAGGGAGGTAGTTTTGTTGATAAAGAGTTGGTTAAATTGTAGATATCGAAGTATACATGACTCAATCTTGACAGTCACTCATGTTGGAATGATTAGTCGCTCGTCCCATGAATTATATCACTCGAAGAGAATGATTGAGACCCATATCTCACACCCGATTTAGAAATCAACAAGGGGGATGGTGCAGAAGAAGTATGCCACCATATACAATGAATGGTGCATCGGTGCGTTACAACAATCCATTTGGCATAGGTGTAAGAAGGAAGGCTAGGGAGCTGTGTAGTGCAGTGCACCAAATAGAGTGATGTGTGTAGTGATGACGCAGGAGGCCCCATCCCATGCGTGCATAGTGAAACAAGAATGTACCTGACTCTAATTGCCAAAACGTCCCTCAAACCTGACCTCTTAGTTTTGATGAAAGGGAAATCAATCATGCTCAGCCCCCCCTCTATCGCATGCTCTATTGATGATTACAAGAGGGAAACCAAGTTCGTGACACCCATGGATTGAATCCTTATTGCCACTTGTACAAAGGTTGTATGCCTTGTGCACAATTGATGGTGCAACAGTGCATCCCGCCTTGTGTGTTAACATACAGTGCGAGAAGGAAGGCTAGGGAGCCTTATAGTGGCGTGCATAGGAATAAATTGGGCATTGTGCATTAAGAGACCCATCCCATACGTGCAGCACTCCATTCACACATCTCACCTCTCTGTTGAATTCAAAGGGCAAGGACTGGTCACTCACCCCACCCTCTGTCTCACACTCTGTTTGATAAATACGTAGGGCAACCCATATTCACATCCCCATCCAGTTAGGATGAAAGCTCACTTCACTCAAGGTTTGCCGATGAATACTAGCTTCATTTGGTTAATGATGCCAACTTGGATTGGTTGGTGAAGAGGCATACCTAGGGAGGTAGCCAATAATTCTAGTACATGGATTGCAGATTGTAAATTGTCATCTGTTATTATAGGAGTTAAAAGCACTAATGGAGTTGTAAGATTCAACACACCAAGAGAGGTGACTTTGGAATTGCTTTTGGAATATCGACAAATGATTCAGCTATCCTGGACTGTGGGGTCTTACCACCTTTTCTACAGCTAGCTTCCTGCCCAAGGGTGTGCCACCTTTTCTTAGAATAAGGCCTGTTATGATAGGGAATTTCTTCCTTTTCTCCCATAATAGTTTTGATTTCTTCTTTCTTTTTTCTCTTTTTGTTTTCTTTTTCCCTACTTCCAAGGGTATTTCCACATTTTCTCAAAGAATAGGTCGGCATGATAGGGTCCAAAGTCCTTTTCTCCCATGACAATATATCTTTTCCACCTCTGTTGAATCAGACGGAAAGGAAGCAATAGAGGGGTGGAAGATGGCTATGAGGGGCTAGAAGAATGAGGCCACCTCATCAAGATGAGCAGGAGGGCTATCAGGAGCAATAGGCAAAGCCTTATCAATCGACGCACAATGAATGAAAGGGCTATCAGCGATGATTGTTAGGATCCCCAGGGAGAGGGTAATACTTCTTGAGGCGATAGCCATTAATTAGGAAGGGATCATCAGAGACATTGACTATTTGCACTTGGATAGAGCCATTAGGTTTGACATCAAGTACCTTATAGGGGCCCATCAATCGTTTGCTATTGAAGCTTGCCTGGAAACTTGCTGAAATGTGAATCATAGGCTAGGACTAAGCCACCCTTATTAAACTCATTTTGCTTGATGAAGTTGTCATGATAGGCCTTTCTTCAAGCTTACATGGCTTCCATGCACTATAGGGCCATCCTATGAGTCTCGTCCAAACATTCCAAGTGCAAGAGACGATGTTGCAAGGACTCATCGATTCCCAAGTACTCTTTGATAGCCATGCACATAGAGGGTAGCTCTAGTTCAATAGGAAAGACATCTTATGTACCATACACCAACTCGAAAGGGGTATGTAGCAACCTTATAGGAGGTTATGTATGCCTACAAGGCCTCTATAAGCCGATTGTTCAAATCATAGCAATGTACAACAATCGTCCTTGTTAGGATCAAGCAAAGGATGTGATTGGTGACTTCGACTTGGCCGTTCGCTCTAGGGTAGTAAGGCATGGACTTATGATGGGTAGATCTTATACAACTCTGTCAATTCTTTTATAATTTTGTTGAGAAAGTGAGTACCTATGTCACTTATTAGCTCTAGGGGATTCCAAAAGCAGGTTATGATATTCTCATGCAAGAAAAGAGCCATGCTATTTCCATCATCTTGCTTCAAATCTTTGGCTTCACACCACTTTGTCCCGTAGTTTGTACATACCAGGATGTATCTATTCTGCTTCCTTCTAGTTGGCAAATCAATGGGGCCCACTAAGTCAATTCTCCACTTCTCAAATGGTTTTAGAGAAAGGATGGGTTGCAGTGGCATGGCACTAGATTTGGTAGGCTTCCTATCCATTGGCAAGCATCACAACGTTTGCAATAGTCATAGGCATCCTTGTGGAGGGTTGGCCACCAATATCCTATGAGCAAGGCCTTCCTGGCTATTGCTTCTCCTACAAAGTATCCTCCACAGAGCTCATTGTGGCACGCTTTCAACACTATTCCAATCTCATTTCCTACAATACATCTTCTCAACACTTCATCCTTGCCTTTTTTGTATAGAGTGCCACCTCACAAGATGTAGGGGGTTGATTCTAACAAAAGCTTCTTCTTCTCACGGCTGGAGATACCAGGGGGATAGTGTTGAGTTGCCAAGAGGTTGGCTATGTTTGCGTACCATGGGGTTACAGTTTCGACTAGAGAAAGGGAAGCATCAAGGAGGTCCAGATAATTCTTCTCTTCTTTTTTACGCTGAGGGATCCGTGATAGATTATTAGCTAGGACATGGGAGCGACCAGGTTTGGTGATTACCTCAAAGTCGAACTCCTAAAATAAAAGGAGATATCTCATCATTCTTCCCTTCACATTTGCTTTGTTCATAAAGAAGGATAGGGCCGCATGGTCCACATGGAATTTGAAGTGAGTTGACAGCAGGTATAGTGTCGAAAATTCTCTAAAGCAAACACCATTGCTAAGCATTCGAGCTCTGTCACTGTATAGTTCCTTTCTTAGTCAGTTACTTTTCCACTTGCATAATAGATAGATTGATGAGGAACCTTTTTGGCATAAGACCTCCCCCTAAGCCTTCAGCAAATGCATCAGTGTGCACATGGAACTCCTTCGTCCAATCAGGAGGTTGGAGGATGGGTGCTTCAATCAGAAATTATTTTAAGATAATGAATGCTTCATTACAATCAACGGTCCACATGAACTCTGTATCTTTCCTCAAGAGCTTATGCAAAGGGGCTGCCTTTGTTGCAAAGTGTGCAATGAACCTTCTATAATAACCCAAATGGCCAAGGAATCCCCTCAACTATTTGAGGTTGGTTGGCATTGTTAAGGCTATAATGTTCTCGGTCTTGGCATGGCCTGTTGCTATCCCTTGTGCAAAGACAATGTGGCCTAGAAGAAGTCCTGAAGAGACTATGAAGACACATTTGTTAGGGTTGAGAGTGATCCCGTACTCTTGACATTTGTCAAAGCACTGCTCTAGGTGTCCTCAATGCTCAAGGATTAGGCTATAGATACAAAAGTCATCTAGATACACCTCAATGAAATCATGCATATGATTTTGGAATGCATCCATCATGACTCGTTGAAAGGTATCATGAGTGTTATAGAATCCAAAAGGCATCACTCTGTAAGCATAAGTCTCCCATTCTGTTGTGAAGGTTGTTTTGGATTGATTTTCTTATGTGGTCTAGACTTGGTTGTATCCATTGAATCCATCCAAGAGGGAATAGGCTCATGGTCACCCCCACTTGTCCAATAATTGGTCTATGAAAGGGAAAAATGATCGTTCTTGGTCTTGGCATTAAGCTTCCGAAAGTCCACACATATTTGCATCTTTAAATTCTTCTTGGGTAGTACCACAATGGGCAAAACCCATTCACTATTGGCCACTAGATAGATAAACTTGGCTTCAAGGAGCTTCAGTAATTTGTCTTTCACGAAGGTGGAGTAATGTGGATGCATGCACCTTTATCTTTGCCTCACAGGCTTGGCATTAGGCTCTAGATTGATGTGATATTGGTAGACCATGGGATCAATCCCCTTCAGATCTTTGTAGGACTATGCAAACATATCCAAGTTCTCTTTTAGAAGGTCATGCAATAGGATTGATAGCTCTTCTACTGCCAAAAGATGATACCCACCTTCAAGTGACGTTCTAGTACCATTAGCATCCATGAACATTAATTGCTTTTCACCTTCCACTTCACAGATGAAGGTCCCACCATAAACTACTTCTGGGTATAGATCTAACTCCTTGGAGGGAGTGGTCTCTTTGTTTGATGTTCCACTAGAATCGGCTTCCTCTTTCAATGAGGGCGGGGGTGACTCCTTGGGATGTTGAAAGGGTATCAGGACTGTTTTGGATCTGATGGGAGTGTTCTTTATCTCCTGAGTCAGAGATTCATCTTCCAAAGATGCATCTAGGAACATTACATAATAGGAACCTTCAAAGTTCTGTTTCGGCTCTGCCAGATTTGTGGTTGTTGGCAAGGTGCATTGTCATCTTCCTTTCTTAGGAAGGGTGACTTCGAGCGACAAGAGCCACTATTGATGGAACATTTATTCTGAATAATCCATTTATTATAAAGGTTTTGCATACTCATTAGCCAGTCCAAAGGGTACCAGAGTTATTTTATCTAACAGCATGGAATCTTTAGCTTTTGTAGCTACTATAGCTTCTTCCTCATCCGTGCCGTCTACAAGTATAGGATAGATTCTTCCAGTTCACTTCCATAGTCTTCTTTTGCAATGTCATCTTCGTCCTCTTCAAACTTTGTCTTAGCCTCTGTAGGGGCTTTGTAAGAGAAGAATAGATCCTCTATTTATCCTCTGCTTCTACTTTTGCATATGTCTATGTCTTTGTCTATGCTATAGCCATGTAACAAGGGGAACAATACATCCATGCTTTTATCTCACTATTAGAGATAACTTCAAAATTCAATTCGGGTTCAAACATAGGAGGTATTCACCCATTGATAAAAACTTTTCTTCTTTCGGGAGTTGGCTTATAGTGCCCATTGTCAAGGACTATGCCTCTGTTTTCTTGGGAAAGATTTGTTTGGGAGCTTCTTCGTCTCCTACTGTGTCATCCGTTACTTGGTTGGAAGAGTCTATTAAGATTTCAATGGAAGTGGATCCATTACCTTTTTGTGATCCATACAACTTTAGCACCACTTTGTTGGGTCCTCTACCTAGCTAGGGCTAGGGTTCCTTTGAATCAATCCATTTGTGCCATTACTTCAAAAAGCCATGGTCCTCCCAGTAGGCAGAGGGTATGAGGTCCCATAGGAATTTGGTTTTACCACCAAATAGGTCAGCCAATAATAGCTTCTGACGAGGGTTGTCTTCACATATGGAAGAATGCCCAAAGGCCTAATTCTACTTTGATCTGCCAGTCTAATAAGCAACTGTGTAGGCTGCATTTCTTGCAGGCCTAAATCCTTCATTGTCACATTCATCATTATATTCATGAGTGATGAACCTCCATCCATCAATACATCTTCTATAAAGCATCCTTCAATCCACATGCCAATCTCTGGGGTATTAGGATCCCAGAAGGCATTAGCCACATCCACTTCTCTCACAGGCACTGGGGCTTGTTAGACTTAGGGACAATGACACGAGCAACCCTTAGGCCTCTTCTTCTTGTCAGTATTCTTTTGAATTTCTTTTGATAGCTAGGAGACAACATCAACAACTATCGGAATGTTAGGTTCGGTTTGAAGGTGTCTAAGTCTTTGAGCAAGTTATATTCTTTGATAGGATCCATGTTCTTTTCCAATTGGCTAGGAACTGGGGCAATGCCCACTTTTGTCTTCCCTCTTTTCTCTATAAGTGGCAACATTTGCACTTCTTCTACTTCTGGAGGTACTTTGACATCCTCCATCTCTTGGACCTTTGGTCCTGCCTCTATAATTGTCTCTGTAGCTCTATGTGGCATTGTAGTACTTTGTACTACATTGTTATGCTCTACACTATTTTGTTTCTCCTTGGGAAGGTTTGACTTCACTGTTTTGGTAGAGGAACCATTCTCTTTTGAAACTATGGGTTCTCCTTTCTTGGCACACATTATTGCGACAACTTTCAATTCCACCAAGTTGGAGGTAGGTCCTTGGGTCTTCTGATGGGTATCAAGGGTAGCTTTTACAGGAGAGTTGGACTTGGACAGTCTTTTGTAGTGTGGCCATCTCCTTTGAATTGACTACAATAAGGGTTTATAGTCCATAGACCTTCTAGGTTTTGGATAGTTTGGTGAGATATGCCCCTTTTTCTACACATCTGTAACACTCCATCTCTAATCTTTGGCCACCACCAGACTGTCGTCCTTGATAACTTTGAGAGGGAAACCTCCCTGGACTGAAATTAGAACTAAACTTCCTAGGATTTGGTCCAATATCCTGAGTTGTCATCTTGGATTCCAACAAGTCAAGTCTCGCTTCTTCATCTTTTTTCCTTCTTTCATGTATCTCCTTCAGAGAGAAAATATATTATGTATGATTCTTCCTTAAAAAAGTATGAACAGAAGGCTCTAAGAATGGTTGGTTTTCATGTACATTCAGTGGCTAAATGTTCCACCTTGATGGCACTTCCCACACCATATATTAGATCACATCACATCTCTCCCACCTTGCGGGATTGGAAATGTTACCGGTATTCCTTTAGTAGCTACATCTATTTTATTCATAGAATTCATCAAGAGATCACAAAAACACAAGAGAATACACCACTTTGAATGGAAATCATCACATAGCATTCTTCTTTAAAATTTTCATAGCTTTCTCTCAAAATCTCTCACTCATAGATACATTGTTTTGCATAGATTTGGATATCACACACACACACACACACACACACACACATCTCTCTCTCTCTCTCTCTCTCTCTCTCTCTCTCTCTCTCTCTCTCTCTCTCTCTCTCTCTCTCTCTCTCTCTCTCTCTCTCTCATACATTCTCTCTCTCAATAATACAATGGAATAATTAAGAATAATCATTCATGATCCCCTCCCAAGAGGTATGTCTTATATGAAAGGTCACCAAAGCCACTATAGTGTCCCTTTGTAGCTCAACAATGTGACTGTCACTTTAATCTTTAAATTGAGTCATCAACATCTACTTTTTCCACTTCTTTGAGCTATTTTGAACTTGTATTCATCTCTTCCTAAGGTTGGAAAACTTCCCCAAGCTACACATCCATCCCACATAACACTTATAGAGGCATACAAAACAGAACATAATAGAGACAGAAGCTCTATAGAAGCTCAACATTACCATACAAAAGGTCATCAGAAAGCCTTTAGGTCAACTAGAACCATTCAAAACCATCAAGAATTAATCAATAGAGGCATACAGAACAGAACATAATAGAGACAGCTCAGACTTCATCAATCATTATTCCAACCTCTCATACAGAAAGAAAACAGAGCAAAACAGAAGCTCAACACACAAACTCAATCAAAACCAATCAAATACTAATAGAATATCAACAGGGCATCATATCTCCAATATAACACATCATGAGCTTCTCAAACATAATCAACCTCATCCAAAACAACTAATCATCCTATAAAAACAATAAAAAATAAACCATTTAGTCCACAAAATAATAAAAATTAGCCAAAAAATCAAGTCATTTCAACCCTCAACAAACATGGTATGAGAAAATTGAGCAAAATGTTGATGCGCATAGGTTGAATCCACCTAGCCCTATGCAAAATTCCCATTTATTCTTTAATGCATGGAATAGTTCTACCGCTTTGTGGACCATGACGATGACCCTATGATTCCTTTGGTCTTTCTTTGAATACAGTTGATCATTTCCCTGATAAGCCACTACTAATGCACTCATTGATAAGGCTTCTTACTATTACACACTTCATATAACCTCTATATTTAGTTGGGACAATCCACTTTGGCACCCACTTACACTAAACTTAATCCCTATTGTGATCAACCCTACATGCTACTAGGAAAATGTAAGCTCTTGCTTACTATTGAAACTGATAGTATCCCTCTTCTTTGTTATGTTCTTTCAAACATAAAAGATGTGGGGAAGGAAGTTCTCTTGGACCAACCCTTTGAGTATTAGGTTCCATGCAATATTCACTATGTTGAACAACACATTAACCTAAAATTTCCTAGCACCTAAGTCATCTTTGCCTTTAGCGAGGGGGATCTTTTTGTGGGGAAAATGCCAACTACTCACCCCACCCCTTCTCAATCTAGTGGCTCATTACTTTGCCAATTGCTCCAAGACTGGCACCACCAAATTATTCCTATTAGTCATGCCTCAAAACCTAAACTTGGGATGTCTTCCTCTTTCAAGTAGCAACCTTGCATCCTATTGTTGATCTTGCCTCGACTCTCTAAATCCTACACACTATTGTGCAAAAGTCCGATTGAATGTTGCTAGATTTCTACAAAGTTAAAATTTTTCTTTTGTGGGGTGCACCGCACATCCTTTATTAGTGGCCCTGGGCAACTGCAAGGGTAACACACACATTTAGATCCCAAAACAATCTAAAATCACATTGGCTCCTTCATCTTGGGCTCCACCTAAGATAACTCTAGCCGAATCCAAGCATTGAACTTTCTATCAATGGCAACCTTGGACCTCATCATGACCAAACAAACCATCTTATGCAATGACAACTTCTACCGACTCCTTAGTCAAGCTTGAGTAGCCACTTCCCAGAGTCTCCTATTTCATACCCAATAGGCCCACTTCCTACATGTTTGCTAGTTTTCCCTCCTAAGACCCCCTACTAATTTTGTTCCTACACCCTCCCTTGAAAATTCTATATCATCTAAGGCGTCCTCTTTAGCTCTGTCTCAACCAATCCATCAATTGGATCAACTAGTGTAAGCTAAAAATTAGCATACCCATAGGGAACATGTACATCATCATCTCCATATTAGTTCATTTCTCCTATTCCACCTTGGAGCCCCAAGAGGAACACCAAAGAAAAGGGGTTTCTACTGCAAGAAAATCTATCTTGTAACATCAACAAGATTTTATTTCATCCTTTAGAGAACCACAACAAGGAAAAGAACAAATCTTCACGCAGCATCATAGTAGATATCTCCCACGGATTTGATAGAATCAACCATAATCTTCAACATCTTCATAGAATCCATCAATAGAACAAGGAATAAAAAAGAATACACCATTTTTTAATGGAAATAATCACATATGATTCATCTTCATTCTCTTCATAGTTCTCTCTCTCAATCTCTCATAGATAGATACATTGTTTTTGACAGAATTGACTATCTCTGACTCTCTCTCTCTCTCTCTCTCTCTCTCTCTCTCTCTCTCTCTCTCTCTCTCTCTCTCTCTCTCTCTCTCTCTCTCTCTCTCTCTCTCTCTCTCTCTCTCAATCAATCAATAGTAAATCATCTCCTCTCTACAATACTCAATAATCACTCATAATAATCCTTCTTAGGTCATGGATGCACCTCCCAAAAGGCATGGGAGGTATGAAAGGGCACCAGAGCCACTATAGTGTCTCTTCATATCTCACTTTTGTCTCTGTCAATTTAGTCTGCTCTTCAATCTTCAGTAGCTGCTTCTTCCATTTGTTTTAGCTATTTTGAACTTAGATTCATCCTTTCCAAAATTTAGAAAACTTTCCCAAAGTCACACCTTCATTCCACAGAACACTTATAGAATATCTACAGAACAGAACAGAACAAGAATAGAGCAGAGACAGAGGCTCTACAGAAGATTTACATAGGGTTAGAGAAGGTCAACAGGAAACAACAGAACCTTATAACTCATACTAAAACCATTCCAAACTATTAAAAACTATTCAATAAGCTTTCAAAAGATTTCAACCTTCATCAATCATCAATCCAGGCTTCATACAGAAGAAAATCAGAACAAAACAGAAGCTAAACAGAAGGTATCAGAACCAATCAGAACCTCAACAGAACCTACCAAAACATCACAGAGCTTCATATTTCTACTGAGAATCATCATGAGCTTCCAAAACATAATAACTATCATCCAAATACACTCTCAAATACTTCCAAAACAACCAATCATCACTCAAAATCCATCAAAATCAACCATTCAGACCTCAAAAACAACAAAAATCATCAAAAAATCTAGTCTTTTTCCACTCTCAACATATCCCGACACTTAGAAAGGAAGCGTTCTCGCGACCAAAGGAAAAGAAGAATATAAGTTCAATAAAGAGCTAAATTCAATCTTCTGTCTTCAATAATCACCCCACCACGACCCCAACTTTGTCACCTGTACCTAAGAAAGAATACAACTAAAGGAAAACACAATTATGCATTAACACATCGTATAAATAATAAAAAGTCATGACAAATTTGTAAAGGATATAAGAGGTTCTTTAGCTTTTCATCGTAGGTTTTCCATCCACCATCACCCTCAATAGTAAAAAAGAGAGCTCTTGAACAAATCCATTATTCAACCAGCACGAACTCATCACATAAAAATTAATACATCACAAACACAAATCAACCATCTAAATGGCACCTCCCAAAATAGAGATATAGCAATGAGAAGCATAAAAGATAAAGCCAGGGGTATCAGTGAAGATGATCCCTCTTGAAAGCTTGATGATTAGGAAAAAAATCCATGGATAAGGATTCATCTACAAAAGATTTTGGAGGATTCTAAAAGAATTGAAGGCAACACATCCTTTCTAACAAAACAAGGTATCTGCTAGGTAGATAAAGGGCATGAAAATATAGGACATCCAGTTGTTTGGAATCAATGTTTACATTGACATTCATACAAAGCTTTGGAATGGCCTTTTGATCATTATGGGAATGCCTATGCATATATGTTAGGTACCAAACAAAATGGGCTGTCAATCTCACTGAAGGATCTAGAGATTGTGAATATTGTTGGAAAAAATAGAGATAATTTTGATACACTTGACTACTAGTTGTCCAGTCCCCTGGAATTAATGGCCAATTAATCTGTGGTCCCCTAAGAGAATGAGTTAAGCTCCATCCTCTTCTTCTTGGAATCTGGTGATCAAATCCTTTATACCCACTAACCAACTGAGGGGGTTGAGAAATAGAAGTGGTAGGAGATGGAAGAGGAATGAGTAAAAGGGGATGAAGAGATGGGTAGGAAAAATCATAAAATGAGGAATAAGCTAAAGAAGGATTAGCTGAAAATTTAGGTGAATCAGTTAAGAAATGTGTTAATTCATAAGCAAGAAAAGTAGAAGGTGTATGGATAGATGGGGAAGGACAAGGCGGAGAAGGGAAAAAGACTCGATCTTCAATGAAAGAACAATAGGTAAAGATTGGAATTTGAGGAGCACCCTGAGGTTGGAAAAGGAGAGGTAAGATGGCTGTTGAGTTGGATTGATAAAGGAAAAAATAAACATCATAGCGATGGGTCCTTTGTTGATAATAAAATAAGCTAGGAATAGAGGGACCTAAACAAATCGTCAATGGTAGGCATCAAATAAGGATGAATCAAATGGATGGTTCTTTGAAAGATAAGCTAAAATATCCACCCTTAGTTGGTTATTGTTCTGCACATGAGTAGAGGATGTATTCTGTTTTTGGTTCTTTAGGACTATAGAATCAATCATTCAATACCATAAAGTGTCAGGGCAAGCAGCCACTTTAGAAGAATAACACTGGAACATTTCATCTATCCTCAATTCCAAATGGTTGACATACAAGGCAGCTTGTAAGACCACATCTCCTACATACCAAGCCAGATCTACATCATTTGGAATTGATAGATCACCTCGTAGATACATATAAGACATCAGGAATTGCATCCAAAGTCATAGAATCTTCAAAGACCATACGGATAACTTCTGTCAGCAAATCAGAAGACCAAGCTCCACTCCAACCATCCTCTGGAAGAGGTAGATCCATTTGAGAGCTTAATATAGAAGGCCAACTTCTGTAGCTGATAGTGGACAAAAAAGGAATGGTTGGGAGGAACATACTCCTGAAATTGCTCAAATGTAGACCATAATAAACCCATCCTGGACTGCAATCGTTCCACTTTAGCTTGAAACAACGGACATAATGTGGCCTCTCTTTGGAGAACTGTCAAGTCCGTAGGGGTTAAAGAATGAATTGGTTGCACAATAAACACCATATTGGGGAATATGGGAATTTGCCCTTATGATCTTCCTCATGAGGCGGTCTCGTTCTGCTAGCCCCTCCTAGACACCTCCCATCCTTACTCTATTCTCCTCTCGTCTGATCCAGTAGTGGTAATGTGGATGGTCGTGCCACATGGTATTTCTACCATACACTTTATTAAAAGAAAAAAATGAGAAAAAAAAAAGAAAGAAAGAAAAAAAACAAACGGCTATGGGAGAAAAGGAAGCAATTCCCTGTCATAGCAGGCTTTGTTCCAAGAAAAGGTGGCTAAACCCTTGGCGGGAAGCTGGCTATGAAAAAGGTGGTAACACCAAGCAGTCCAGAAAGTTGATCCATCAGTTGATGTCTCCAGAATCCAGTTGCGAAGCCGCCTCCCTTGGTGCGCTGTGTCATGTGCCTCTCTGCCGCGTCTGACGGTCTTCTAGCAAACGACTTGTTCTATATCCGATATACAGTTCCGATCTATTGGCTACCTCCCTGGGTATACCTCTTCATCAACAAACGAATCAATCTTCATCAACAACCCCCTAAGTGATGTGAGTTTTCACCCTAACTGGATGGGGATGTGAGTATGGTATGCCCTCTGTATCTATCAGTGAGCATGAGACAGAGGGTGGGGTGAGTGACTAGTCATTTCCCTTCGATTCAATTGAGAGGTGCGATGTGTGAATGGAGTGTTGCACGCACGGGTTGGGCCTCTTACTACACAAAGCAGGATCTGTTCCTGTGCATTACACTATAAGGCTCCCTAGCCTTCCTTCTCGCACCGTATACCGGCATAGGGTGGGATGTAGAGTTGCACCATCAATTGTGCATAAGGCATACAACCTGCACAGGGTGGGATGCACAATTTCACCATCAATTGTGCATAAGGCACCGTATACCGGCAGAGAGGGTGGGATGCACAGTTGCACCATCAATTGTGCATAAGGCATACAACCTTTGCACAAGTGAATGTGAGGATTACATCAATGGGTTTCAGGATTGGGCTGCCCTTTGTATCTTTCAACAGAGTGTGAGATAGAGGGTGGGTTGAGTGTGATTGGTGTTTCTCCTCAATCAATTCTGAGAGGTGAGATTGAGGGAAGTTACGAAAATTGGAGTCAGGTACATTTCCGTGTCCCTCTGCACACACGAGACGGGTTTTGCTACCATCACAAGCCATGCCACCCTATTTTATACACTGCACTACAAGGCTCCCTAGCCTTCCTGCTTACACATATGCCTGATGGGTGGAATGCACGAATGCACCATCAATTGTGCACACTAGCATACTCCCTCCCAATCACTTTTCCCTTGTTCAGTTCCACACTGGTCGTGAGTTATGGGATTTCATGCTTATTCATTGAGCGATGTGTGTTATGGGGTGAGCGATTGTTTTATCATCCTCTTGAGTGCCTGTAAGCTGAGAGTTCTATTCTTCATCATCAACACTTGAATCGATGAACTTTATTTGCCAAATCTACCTCCCTAGGTGCTATTGCATGGTCCCTACCATGCTGGACGTGTCCTGTGGCACGCCCTGGTCCCTCTTGCCGCTCGACGATGGCTTCAATCTTTCTACATCAACAATGATGATTCCCTTCAATCATATATGAAATGGGCCATGTGTTCCTAACCTTACCTTTCTGTTTGCAAGTGCATGTTATGTCTTAAGTGTGGGGATGCTAGCATCCAGTTGGTTGAGAAATCCGCGACCATGTCAATCAATCTACCCTACCCAGTAAGGTCTTAAGTGTGGGGACATGTCCCTACGCGTTCTGATATGCATACCCTCTGCATATGTCTTTACCCAATCATGCGTGTCTACGACATACTAGTTCTGCCCTGATGGGGTCCCTTCCTCATCCACCCACCCTCGTACCCAAAAGCACAAGGAGAAGGACAATGCGACACCCACAAGGAAAAGGGTGCGTCGACTGTGATTGTTCGGATCCCCAGGGAGGGAAGTACTTCTTCAGGCGATAGCCATTGATCAGAAAGGAATCATCAGAGGCATCAACGGCCTACACTTGGACAAAGCCATTAGGATTGACAGCAAGTACCTTATAGGGACCCATCCAACATTGTTGAAGCTTGCCAGGAAACTTTCCAAATCACGAATCATAGGCAAGGACAAGATCACATTCTTTGAATTCCTTGTGCTTGATGAATCTATCATGATAGGCCTCGCGTCACCCTTGAGTGGTTTCCATGCAATGTAGGGCCATCTGCTGAATCTCATCCAAACATTGCAAATGTAGTAGGCGACACTAGAGGGACTCATCATCTCCGAGGCGTTCATTAACTGCCACTCGCAAAGAAGGAAACTCCAGCTCAACAGGGAAGATGGCTTCTGTGCCATACACCAACTGGAAAGGAGTTTGTCATGTAGTAGCCTTGTAAGAGGTTTTGTATGCCCAGAGGGCCTCTATAAGTCGATCATCCCAATCACGACAATGTGCAAAAATTGTCCTTGTCAAAATTGAGTAGAGGATGCGATTGGTAACATCGACTTGGCCGTTGGCTCTGGGGTAATAGGGGATGGACTTGCGATGGCAGACCTTATACAGTTCCGTCAATTCTTCCATGATCTTGTTAAGGAAATGAGTACCTCTGTCACTTACCAGCTCGAGGGGATTGCCAAAAGGGGTGATAATATTCTCATACATGAACAGGGCTACGTTGTTACCATCGTCTCGCTTCAGAGCTTTAGCTTCACACCACTTTGTGACATAATCCGTACATACCAGGATGTATCTGTTCTGCTTCCGTTTGATAGGTAGAACAATGGGACCCATGAAATCAATCTCCCACTTCTCGAATGGCTTTAGGGGAAGAATAGGTTGCAGTGGCATGGCACTGGTCTTGGTGGGTTTCCCCATTCGTTGACAAGTATCGCATCTCTTGCAGTAGTCATATGCATCCTTGTGGAGGGTCGGCCACCAGTATCCCGCTAACAGAGCCTTCTTGGCTGTTGGTTCTCTTGCAAAGTGTCCACCACATGGTTCGTCATGGCATGCTTTCAATACTATGCCGATTTCGTCTCCTGCAACACATCTTCGTAATACTTCATCTTTATCTCTCTTGTATAGTGCACCGTCTAGCAAGGTGTAGGGGGCTGATTCTAACAGAAGATTCTTCTTCTCATGATTTGAGATGCCAGGAGGATACTATTGAGTTTCCAAGAGGTTGGCTATGTCTGCATACCAGGGACTAAGTGTTTCGACTAGAAACAAGGAAGCATCAGGAAGGTCTAGATCATCTTATTCCTCTTCTGCAGTTTGAGGGATCCATGACAGATGATCGGCTAGGACATGGGAACGACTAGGCTTAGTGACCAGTTGTTAACCCCAACACGAAGAGAGCGGAAGAAAGTGGAAAAGACGCAGAGCAAAGGCGGGAAAAAGGTAACCCGACGGAAGGAAAAGAAGGAGAAAAGGCCAAAAGTGCAAGGACAACCGTTAAAGGCCAAGGCAACCACAAAAAGGGAAAGGCGCATAAAAAGCGCACCCTAAAATCTTGTAAAAGAGTGCCGGGCTCTCACCCGTGCGATTTGTAAATATAGAAGGGTAGTGAAGAGGAAGCAAGGAAGATCAAAGGACAAGGGAAAACACGGCCTGGGCTATGACCGGCCATGTAAAAAAGGGAAAAAGGGAATGACCGCCCAAAAGGGAAGTAGGGTTTTGTATATAAAGTTGAAAAGTGAATGAAGAGCTCATTCTTTGGTGTGGAAAAACTAGTCTTCTTCTTCCTCTCTTCTTCTCTCCTTCTTGCTTGTGTGTGCTCTTGAGAGAGGGAGTGTGAGAGTGTGAGGGAGTGAGTGTGTGAGAGAGTGAGGAATCAAGAGGGTGAAGCTCTCCACCATCTCCTCTCCCCTTCTCCTCTTCTCCTTTCTTCTCTTCTCTTGCGCGTGCGGCTATGGAGGATGAGGCTTGGAGATGGAGGAGGCTTGAGGATGCTTGAGCTAGCATCAAGAATCGTGGAGCTACCGAAGTGTGAGAGAGAGGAGGGCACTCAATCAAGCATCAAGGTAAGTTCATTGCATTCGTAGGATCGACGGCGCGTCGGCTAGGTGAGAGATAGCCATGAGAGCTCGCTTGGAACGCTTGAAACAATAAGCGGTCCGTGGGTCTTGGCGGTTGAGCGAAGGCTCCCACATTTTGGTTCCGTTGCCGGGACCAACAGATTCAAGCTCGAGCACTCGTGCGCCCCATATCGAGCATCGAAGTAGGGCATTCACCCTGAAACGGAGCTTGAGATAGGTAGGAAGTCTGGTGTTTTTTATCTTTAGAACAGGTAAGTGTTTTGGAACAATCTGGTTATTAATGACTGGAAAACATGGAGAAATTAGTTCAGTGTTTTGCTTTCGATTCAGGATGTGTTTAGGATAGATTAGCAGTAGGAAATCACACACGAAAAGGCAGAGGGCTGCTGCTGTGAAATAGGGGGAAAACCACAGGAACAAAGGGAAAAAATGGAGTAGATGCAAGGTAACGGCATAGGAAACGCCAAGGAAGGAACCTGTTGTGTGTAAGGCAGAACTAGCAGGGTATAAACTCTGGGAGGGCAAGAGGACCCCATTTCCAACCAACGGAGAGCGAGAGAGACAGAGAGTGAGAGAGTGAGCGAGCTGGGCAGCTGTCCGATCGACTGGAGCTAGGAGGACATCGCATTCGGCGACTTCAAGTAATCGATCTCGTCTGCCCCACTTCAGCTCTGTCGCGGGGTAATCGCACGACCAATAGGATAATACACCTAGTGAAAATCGAGCAAATCGGTGTGCGTAACCCATCGGACCGGCAGACTCGGACGGCCGTGTCCGATTTCTAGAATCGGACACTCGGACAACCGTCCGATCGGAACAACCCATTCAATCACTAGACTCGGACTAACTGGTCTGATCGGACGTGCCACGTGGCACTCGGACCGACCGTCCCCTTTTTAGAATCGGACGCTCAGACCAACTTGTCCGACTCAACCACTCTGACCACTCGAACGCTCTGACTCGGACCCACCTAGTCCGATCGGATGGAGTAATACATGTCACCAGTCGGATCATGTCCGGTCCGATCCCTAGAATCGGACTCATCCATAATCGGACCAGTTAGAATCGGATCGACCGGTCCGATCGGACCTCCTAGAATCGGACCGATTCCTCGCACACTCGCCCGTCCGATTCTTGAGAATCGGACACGCGGACCCTAAGACCCCCACTTCGCCCTAACATACCTGGTCCGATCCCCACAATCGGACCACTGGTAAATCGAACGTCCGATTCCCAGAGTCAAACCAAAACAAAACCTGACCCATCCAGGGACATACTGGGGCACTCCCCCAGTGGCCCACCCCCACATGAGCAACAAGAAGCAGCATAGGACCCTGTGACCCATAAGGCGGCCAGGACTAGAGTAGCAAAGCCTGTCAGGCTCAAAACGAGCAAGAGTAAGTAAGACGCAGGGAAAGCACTCACAGCACTCTGATTGAATTTCCGCACTTGAAGAACACTTAGGAAAGTCAAAAGCCTGTTTGAGCACGAGTGCACGAGGAGCAACACACTCATGAGTGACCCTAAGTTGAGCACTGCATTCAAAAATTAAAAAGAACTCACTCAGATAAATTGCCAAAAAACCCACTACTAGGAGAAAACCCAAGCGTAACAAACACAAGGTAGGATCAGGCAAGGAGTGACAACGACAAGGATCTGACTTACAACCAGGCGCGAGAATTTCACCATGACAGAGGGAGGCTCAGATCATCAGTTTGCAGGGGAGCTAGATGTTAGCGCATTTTCGGAAGCCATACAGCAAATGGTGATCAGTTACGATGCGCATGCCAGGTACGAACACCATGGCAGGACGGACGAGGCAATCATTGCAGACCTAGAGGAGGAGAGGAGGCTAGGCCGCAAGACATTGTAGGGCATAGCAGACTATAATAGGGACCAACAAGCCAGGAGCCTAAGGCAAAGCATGGAGCTGCATGAGGTGCAGCGAGTGTTGAACTTGGTTGGCCGAAACCGAACGGACCAAGAAAGAGCACTCGAGGAAGACCTGACGCTGGGCGAGCTCCTTATGAAACGGCTGCTCGATAACACCGTAGTGGAACAAAATGCCGCTGCGCTAGCAACCTCACTACTTGCAGGACTAGGGGCAAACCAGGGTTCAAAGAGCCAAGCCAAAATACCTATCGTCGCTAAGCAACTCGACAAGTACCAGCCACCGGACGACCCGTACAGCTTTGTCGAGCAGTTCGAGCAGGTCTGCGAAGCCAATGGCCTCAACGACCAGGCCCAACGTTTGCAAGCATTCGGACTTTGCTTAAGCAATAAGGGTAGGACGTGGTATATGAGCCTAGATGCTATAGAACAAGCCAACTTCAATAACCTCAAGGACCTTTTTGTCAAGAGGTTTGCCGAACCCGGATACTCTGACAACCTGCTAGTGCGTCTGATGAACGTCAAGCAGAAGGAGAAGGAGGGCATCCGCGACTATGTGACCCACGTGAGAAGCCTCCTTAAGAGAATCCCCTTGGGCGACAGACCGACTGACAGGGCAGTGTCAACCATGTTCATCAGCGGGATTCGGGATGAAGAATTGTACAAAGCACTAGCAGGCAACTCAAGCTTGCAAAGGGACGTAGTGGCTAGGGTTTTTGAGGAAGCCATTAGGGTCGATGACCAGCTGAGAGAGAGGAGCTCCAGGAGCTCGAACCCAGAAGAAATCAACCCACGGAGTTTAGAACGAACGCCAACCTCTAGCGAGCGATCCAACGCATCGTCCCACGATAAGGGGAAGGCCGCCGAGACAGACTACGGCTTGGCCAAGGTCAAGACAGAACTGGCCAAAATACAAGACATGTTAAGGTGACCTATGCGTCCGCACGTCCAGTGCATGTACTGTGGAGGAAACCACCTGCCAGCAGAATGTCAAGACCCTAGGTCAAGATCCTGCGCTAACTGCGGAAGGTTCAGCCATGATGCCGCACACTGCAGACTACCACGAAGACTACTGTATACGCAGCCCTACGGCCAGCTCTACCCGACCAACAGGCCACAGCCATTCTACGGAAGGGGAGCTCCTCTTGCCTTACCAGCACCTAACGACACGAAGCCAGCGGTTCCTAGGCTAGACATAAATCCTACCGGTATACCTAGACCGCCTGGTCCCTATGTGACCCACCCACCAAGCGATGCTCCCGTGCACTACATAGAGAAGCCCAGTGACGAAGAAACCTACATATACCCTTATGTCTCACATGACGACGAGGGCAATGCAATCCTCATGGATTACCGACCAGTACCGGTGATGGCACTGGGACGAGGACAGGGTAGAGGCCTGGGAGGGCAGCCACAGGATCCAGTCACTTGTTGGACATGTGGACATCCCGATCACGTCTCATCATGCTGCCCAGAAAGAGAGCAGCAAAGTAGGGACAAAGCTGACCAAAGGTGTGCAGAGTGCGGAATCACTCATCTTTTCATAGATTGCCCAAAATGGAAGCCGCCTTCTGGTATAGCTAATTTACCGTCTGTCCCGCTGGGACTATTTGGTGTTGAAAACCCCGATGGGGAGGCCACACCTATCCCCCTACGAGTGATGACCCGAGCACAAACGAAGCAGGCCGGCGTCTCTCTGCCAGGACCTAGCAATCTCGACGCTACCTCAGTAGGAAAGAAAAGCCGTAGGCGGAAAAAGAAGAGGTCAGAGGCTAAGGTCGCACTAAAGACCGACAGCATTACGACCTTACCCCATGGAAAGAAAGTCTCAGACGCAGAGGCAGAGACTTCAGCCCCTAGAACTACCCAACAGGAAAGCGCTAAGGTAGGGGAATACCCCCACCCCAGGCGGCAATTGGAAGCCATAGAAAAGGTGAAGGAATGGGTGAGGGAGGCTCAACAGCACCTCAAGGATGTCGAGCCCATCATGGAGGATGAGATTGAGGACCTCTCCAGCATGAGTGCGCCGATATCGCTACCCCAACCTAAGTCTGCCGAGGCTGCTACGCCACAAGCAGTGCCGACAAGGCCAAGCCTGGACGTAACAGAACCACAGGACAGCCGTGGCCATTGGCCTGGACAGTCTGAACAAAGGGAAGGACGAGTGTTTAGCAATCTCCTAACCACGCTAGTGACCACACCTGTAATGGTTGGACTGGGAGAGTTGCTCCGGCAGCACTCTACCCTATGGCAAGACCTCAAACAGTGGGTCGAAAGACCACACGAGCAAGCTCCGGCAAATACTCAAAACCAGGATACGGAAACACACTTACCAAGTTTGACGCTACACTCAGACCCTAAATCCTTGCACGTCAACGCCTTCTGGGAGGGCTCGGAAATGCACGCAGTCCTGCCAGTCCTAGCCCTGGGGGACGCAACGAGAAAGGGGATCGTAGACACGGGAGCTGGGGTCAGTGTGCTTAACCATGCGGTGCTAGAGAAGTGGGGAAACCCACCTGTCGAAGCTGCTCGGTTTAACGTCACGCTAGCAAATGGCATGCGAGTGAGACCATTCGGGGTCTTGAAGAATTGGCCAGTGAAGATTACAGGAGTCCAGTTCTCTGTCGACTTCATCATCATGAAGGGAGTGGACTATGATATCTTATTGGGTCGACCCTGGATGCGCAATGCCAGAGTTATCGAAGACTGGGGTAACAGCCTGATCTTCCTGGGCAACCGAACTGACACTGTGAGAATAGAGATGGACACTTGGAAGACCTCACCAGTCGACCTGGATGCCATCTCTACTCTACTCAAGGGAACCACCCAGAGCAAGGAACCCTATGGGTCCTTGACGAAGTATATCCCCTGCCCAGAGGACGAGCGGGATTGGATGCACGTTCTCGCTACACTTGATCTGCCATTCTCAGATCATGAAGCATATGAGCAGGCTATCAAAACAGTTGGCAAGCCAAGAGAAACACAGCCTGCACCTGTCTACATGATGGCAGCAAGCCTCCATGACAGGCCTAAGCCTGTCGCCTCCCAAGTGCCAACCAACAGGAAAGAACTCCAGGGAATACTGGGGGCACCTAACGGACCGAGTGGCACGCAACACAGCTGCCAATCTCAAGCCGCTCCAAGACCTCTTGGAAGAACCCGAATGGAACCAGAGTGCACGAACTAAATCTCAGATACAACTGGGCATTGGTCCCCGACCAACAAAATGAGGCGGAGCAGGCCTTGGGGGACGATGAGCAGTCCAGCGAGGCGGATTCCGGCGACAAATATGAAGATTGCCAACCCTTCGATGAAGGAAGTGAGGGTGAGATGGACACCGTAGAATATGACACCGAAGGGCGAGAGATTGAGCAAATTCGAGCAGATGCAAAACCACAGCCGAAGCCGGCCCTTAGAATGGACCAAGGGGTCATGTGTGCGAAATGCGATCGTGCTTGGTTAGAACAGATGGGAGCTGTGGATTTTAAGCAGGCCGGCCTGACCCAACCAAAAACGGCAGCCATGCTTAGAACCGAGTCGCCATCCAAACTGCGGCCGCCAGGGGAGACCACCTCCCCTAGTGAAAATGGGGAATTCGACTCTGAATCTGAAGTTACGAGAGGATGACCCAGAAATCCCTAGGCCACCCATGACCAGACGCACCAGGGGAGACTTACCCATCCACCTGAGGCGCCGACGGCTACGGCAAAATGAAGCAGAGCGTCCCAACGATGTGCGATCGGAGGAGCAAAGGAAGCCACAAGACCTCCCTAAGCGCTTTTCGAAATTCAAAAGAGGGGACAGGGTGGTGGTTCTGCTAAGTGCCAAGCGCCAAGGGCAAACCCGCGAACCCATCGAAGGGCCAGCCAAGGTCAAGGAGATAAACCTAGCCCTGGAACGAGAAACACCCCGACCGGTGTTCATTGCCGAGGACCTGACCACGGAGGAAGAATCCAGCCTCATCACTCTTTTGCGGGAGTACCAGGATGTGTTTGCTTGGTCTTTAGATGAGCTACGAGGGGTAGATCCGAGTGTTGTGACTCACAACATACCCATGACAATGGATGCAATGCCGGTCAAGCAGCGACCATGCCCCATGAATCCAAAGCACGCCCATGCTGTCAAGGAGGAAATTGACAAGTTGATGCGAGCCGGATTCATTTACGAAATTGAGCACACGGACTGGGTATCACCCATAGTCATTGTGATGAAGAAAAACGGCAAGATTCGAGTATGCGTCAATTACAAGAAAGTAAACGCAGCGACAAAGAGAGACAACTACCCCTTACCGTACACCGAGCACATGCTTGAGAGGGTGGCAGGTAAGGAAGCCTACAGTTTCCTGGATGGCTTCTCGGGATATAATCAGGTGCAAGTGCACCCTGCGGATAGGCACAAGACCACCTTCGCCACTGAGTGGGGCGTCTTTGCCTATGTAGTCATGCCATTCAGGCTAACCAATGCCCCCACCACCTTTCAACGCCTCATGTGCACCATATTCAAGGACATGCTTTGCAAGGAGTTAGAGGTCTTTGTCGATGACCTGTGTGTCCATTCGGCCTGGAACCAACATCTCGAAAAACTCCGCGCGGTCTTTGAACGGTGTCGTTTATACCGTCTCTCTCTCAACCCCCTGAAATGTCAGTTTTGGGTAAAGCACGGCTGCATCTTGGGACATGTGGTATCCAAGAACGGCATTGCCACGGACTTCTCAAAGGTCAAGGTTATCGTGGACCTCCCACCCCCAAGTAATTATAGGGGAGTTCAATGCTTCTTAGGTCACACAGGATACTACCGGCGGTTTGTACTGAACTACGCGCTGATCCCTAGGCCATTGTACAAGCTGCTAATTGCCTTCGAGTGGACCGAAGCCTGCCAACGAGCCTACGAGGAACTGAAAAAATCCCTAACAACGGCACCTATCCTACGACCCCCAGATTGGACTATGTCGTTCCACGTACACATCGACGCCTCTAAGTTCGCCGTGGGGGCAGTGTTGTGCCAACCTGGTGAGCATAACTTAGATTACCCAGTGAGTTTTGCGAGCAAACAGCTCACTGAAACAGAGATGAATTATTCGACAACGGAAAGGGAGGGATTAGCCATGGTATTCACCGTGAAGAAGTTCCGGCATTACCTGCTTGCCACCCCCTTCACCTTCTTTGTCGACCATCAAGCCCTGCTCTATCTAGTCGACAAACCTTGCGCTACAGGACATATAGCCCGATGGCTTCTCCTGCTCCTGGAATTCGACTTCTCAGTGGTAGTACGGAAGGGAAAACAACACTACATGGCTGACCATCTGTCCCGAGTACCCACAGGAGAAGCTGCTGGACAAGGCATAGTGGACGAATTACCAGGCAGCCACTTATTCCGCATATCCGGCGAAAAAGACCTATTCAGGGTCGACCTGACACCATATTGGGCAGATGACATAGTCCAAGTACTCGAGCATGGGATGCCCGAATGACCAATGGAACGGGCATGGCTTAGGCGATTAATCCTAAAGATCCAACCCTATCAGTTGATTGCAGGCCAGCTCTATAGGCTGGGGCAAGACGGTCTACTACGTAGATGCGTATGTGAGCATGAGATGCACGATGTGCTCTCAGAGGCGCACAACGGCATTGCAGGAGGACACTTTAGCGGGGATACGACAGCACGAAAGGTGTTGCAGTCCCAGTTATGGTGGCCCACGCTCTTCCGTGATGCCTCACAATTTGTCAAACATTGCGACGAGTGCCAACGGACAAGGGTTCCGGTCCATAAAGATCAGATGGAGTTAACCCCGGTCATCGCTCGCCAACCTTTCGAAAAGTGGGGAATTGACTTCATAGGACCCATCAGCCCTGCGGCACAATATTCACAGGCTAGATACATCGTGGTGGCCACGGACTACCTCACCAAATGGGCGGAGGCGAGGGCCACACGGAAAAACGACGCTAGGACAACTGCCAAGTTTTTATGGGAGCAAGTAATCTCGCGTTTTGGTTGCCCCATCGAATTGGTTAGCGACCAGGGGACGCACTTCATCAACGAAGTGATAGCCCATCTCCTATCCACCTTCCTCATCATCCATCGCAAATCCTCACCATACTACCCTCAGGCTAACGGCCAGGCTGAGTCAACCAACAAAATTCTCATCACTGTCCTGACCAAAGTAGTCTCAGCCTCACGAAGTGACTGGGATAACAAGTTGACGGCAGCCCTGTGGGCCTACCGAACAGCTTATAAAACAGCCGTCGGACAAACGCCTTTTAGACTAACCTATGGGACCGAAGCTATTCTTCCATTAGAATTCTTCGTCCCTAGCCTACGGATAGCACTCCAAGAACGATGGGAGGGGAGGGAGGCATGGACACAATGCTTAGTTGAGCTAGAACGCCTATCAGAGGTGCGTCTCCTAGCCACCCATGCGCTTATCTGTGAGAAAGCTAGATGCAAAAGCTGGTTTGACAAACACGTCAAGCAACGAGAGTTTGAGCCGGGAGACCTAGTGCTCCTCTACTCAGTTAAAGGACACAAACAGAAGATGAAATTCAGAGGTCTTGGGCCCTTTAAGGTCCGCACAATCAGCCGAACTGGTAATGTCGAGCTGGAAACACTGGATGGTGAGGGAATGGGCTTCTTTAATGGCAGTCGAATCAAAAAGTACTATCCGCCCACTCACCCACTGCATGAACAACCAATGGTGGAAACGCACGTTAACATACGAGTAGCCACACTTACGGAAATCGGTGAGAATGAGGAGGAGCCTGTAGAACCCGCCTACCTCCGCTTCACGGTCACGGCCAAGCAAACGTGCTCCTTCAACGCCCTGATTGACAAGGGGTGGATTTTAACATTTTGACGCATGAGCATTGGACCCAACTTGGCGCACCAATGCTTCATCCCACAACAGCCAGATTGAACCCATATGGAACCCAATCCTACCCGATCCTCGGCACATGCAGGGTTGCCGTTTCTATCGAGACTGAAACTATTCCCATGCTGTTCTATGTCCTACCCGATGCCAGGGAGGCAGGCACAGAGTCATTGCTCGGGAGAACTTTTAAAAAGCAGACCCGTTGCAATGTTGATTATGAGTCACAACGCATCCACCTAACAATCGGGAATGTGGCTATTGTCACGACTTTCAGCCAGCGCCTCGTAACCCCAGCATCACTCAACGGGCCACCAATAGAAATAGCCGCACCCAGGGTTAAGGAGGAGGGCCGTGCATATTTACTACACTTAGATCCCCATGCACCGCGACCCGCCAAACCTAAGGCAAAACCCCAATAGACTCGCTTGCATTGGGTGCCGAAGAAGCCTCGAGATCAGCCTAGAACTAGACGCGCGGGTCCGCGGAACACCTACAAACCTAAACCTAGAAGACCAAAACGCCATCATCACAAGCGCCGCGTGGTTAAACAAATATGGGTCCCTAAAATCCTGCTGCGTGCACAAGGCTACTATGAAGGGAATGCCTTGCTGTGGATCCCCAAAGTCCCAACTAACACAAGCCCTGCTCCTATGTCAATCGTAAGGCCTTGTCCTCTGACACTTTAAGACCACGAACCGCAGAGTCCACCCCAGTCATCCGACTCCTTTGTGAGTCACCCCACAGGTGTCACACACGCCCAACGGCCCAAGCACCGGCCACCACCACCGGCGGTATCACCCAACCACCCTGGCCCGCAACTCAGCAGCCCTGCCGACCGCACTAGCATGGTCCCTAAGATCAAACCCGACCCATCCATCCGACCAATGCCCGAGTTGCTGACTCAAACAGGCCCCCAGCAGCAGCAGCTCTGTACCGACAGAACCTCTAGCCCCAGCAAACCTCAACCACCCGTCGGTCTTAAGCCTTCCTATGAACGGAAGTCATTCCTAACGCTGGCCGCTGACCTCGCCGAGGACACGGGGGATGACGTTGTGGACTGCATCAAACAGCTCGACGCCACCTTTGTGGCACTGGCCCTCAGCTATGACCGCCTAGACTTGGGACTGTTAGCGAAACCCCTTGCGACGAACGTGCGCACCATGCCTTGCTCTTGGGAGACTTTTGAATTCGCCTTCGCACAAGCTTCACGCTCTGCCGCTGAGCTACTCGCGGGCGAGGTCTCCAAAGAGCAAGCCATTAAGCAACGCCTCATCCCATCGTTTGACCCGCACACGACGTCCGGCCTCACTAGCCAAGAAACAACAAAGTTGTCCCACCTGGCGGACACCGAATCTCCCTTCTTGAAGCAGTGGTACACTCTTCGATTAAAATGGGCAGTGGAAGGATGCCGCATAATGACCAACGCCGAACAACGCCAAGCCATCAAGACAGCCGAGTATGATCCCACATATGTCGCGCCCACCTCGTATCGAGTGTTAGCCACTCTTCGAGGTCGATCATATCTTAGGACACCCCTATCTCGATCGCATCCTGACAGAATAAGAGCTCCACATCGCAAGTCGGATCAACTCCGGAGATTTCCTCACCGATGTCCTCACATACATCACCCACGTAGGCATCCGACCCTGTGACCTGGACTACTCTGCACACCTCGAATATAACCCCAACTTCTACGATTGGCTCCTCCACAAAACAACCTGAACGCCTTGGACCCACACCCCCAATCCTGGGACGGATTTTTCTTTTCCACAAGGGGGATGGGGTAGTAAATCTAAAAAGCAAACCAGGCATGAAAGTTAAAACTAAAAAGTGAACCAAGCATGAAAAGGCTCCAAATTAAAATGCCATGCAGAAATAGGTGATAGAAGTTTGAAAGGAAAAAATCATGATTATAAATGATAAAATCTGCTATGGTCGTCCTACGAATTGGTTGCCAAAAATACTAAGAAGTGAATTGACTGAATGTACAGGTAGCGACCATGGCAGGTCAAGACAAAGCTGGCAAACTCCCTTTCTTGGAGGAGGAACATGTGCGGTACGGCCTCACGGTGGAAACCAAAGCATTCAATCAGCTGAAGTTCCACCACATATTCAACTTGGAAGATGTGGTTATTGAGGAACCAGCGGTACGACGGATCATGCAGCAATGCCACTTACAACGGTATCTGGAAGCAGTGGGCCAGAGGATAGACTATACCCTGTGTGCCGAGTTCCTACGCACCTTTAGCAAAAACAGGGGCACCATCACAGTGCGGGACGCGGAAGCCATCAAACAGGTGCAGGTTGAACTGACCCCTGAACTGATAGAAAGAGCACTGGGGCTTCCGAACAAGGTGGAGAAGAAGCCGAAAAGGGACGTCTACGCCATGTTGGGAATGGACAAAGTGAAAGTCCACACCAACGACGGAGTCAACTTGGCAGACATCCCTGATCCAGAGATCCAGCTGCTGCAGGCAAAAATGATGCATACCCTATTTTCGAGTCAATGGTACAATAGCATCATGTCCAGGATAAATGTGCCTTTACTCGAAAGCATCGCGGCTCAGGCACTGGATGAGGTGAACCTCAACGGGTTCGTGAGAAGGACGATTGAGGCCTCAGCAAAGGCCCTGGCAACAGGAGGAAGGGCCGTAGCAGGAGAGTCCCCCTCACCTCGATCAACCCGCAAGGCCTCATCCTCCAAGGCCTCCACCGTAGGTTTTGGAGGTGCCTTCACTGCGATCCTCCATGAGGCAATAGGGCAGGGACGTGCAGGAGAGGACAAATAGGGAGATGGCGGAAAAGGAGGCGAATCACCGTCGCAGTCCCAGCCCCAGGCGGAGGAACAGTCGGATGAAACAGAGACACGGACACCGACGAGAAGGGAGAACGCCAGGCTGCACCAGAAAGGAAAGCGGAGCAACGGACCAAAGCCCTGCATGGAAAGAGAGAGGAGGAGCGAAGGAGAAAAGAGAAGGAGGAGCTCGAATGGGCCCGAAGAGAGTCGGTAAGAGAAGAGGAGGAAAGAAGAAAAAGGGCTGAGGAAGAGCTGAGGAGGAGAGAAGAAGAAGAATTGGAGCTGGCGATGCGTCGCTCCATCGAGGAACAGCGGAGAAAAGACATGGAGGGAGCGGGTAGAACATACCAATTTGAATCTGAAGCACCCGGCCCCAGCACTAGTGCGCCGGAACCTGTGCTGCCGCCTCCTACAGAAGGGAAAGAAAAAGACCCGGTCAGACCCGTCTCCCCTCTCCTCGCACCAACCATGCAAGCCACTCCCCTCAAGGTGACGGCCCCTGACACAGCCGCCCTGATGCACACCCCAAAGGTCGATGAAAGCAATGTAGTCACCTGGCTACAATTCTTGGTGGAAAGAGAGTTGGCAAGGGAAGCAGCCGGGGCCACCCCAGTCTCAGGGGCCAAAAGGGCAGTGACGGCCGAGCTGGAGCCAGGGCCAGAGGAGAAAAGACAAAAAGTGGAGGAGATTGCCACCACTATGATCATGCCCCACTCCCCACCTCCAATAGGCCACTATGATGACTATGTAAAGGAGCTGCTCGCGAGTTGCAAACAACCAGGCAAGAAAGGAGGGTGGCGGTGGAAGAGCTGGCAGCGGAGCGCGAATCGCAAGCTGCCCTCCAACTGGACAGAGTAAGGCAAATAACAGAATATCAAAAGAAAATCGCCGTGCTTAGGGAGGAGGCCAGCACTAAGGAGGCGGAGGAGCTGAAAACCTTGAAGGAGCGCGACGCTACCTGGGAGGGACGAAGGAAAATCCTAATGGAGCATCTCACCCGGGAGAGGGAGACAAATGCCCACCTTCAGTGCAGAAATGACCAGCTATCTGCAACCAACTTGGAGGCGTAGAGTCAGCTTGAAAAAATTAGACAAGATGTTGCAGAGCTGGATCAATTGAGGGCAGAACAGGTGCGCAGGTTGCAGGCGATGCGGGACCAACTCAACGAGCAGATCGCAGAGGAGCACCGAGAGCAGTCCCGCTTGCACCAGGAGCTCAAAGCCCAGCAACAACAATTTATGGCGATGACCCTCCGACAGGGGGAAAGCCTGGAAGACATGGAGAGGCGGGAAAAGGAATGGTCAAATCATAACGAGCAGAGAGTGCGGGACTTAGCACGCCGGCCGGCCAAGGCTGAGGGAGACAAAGTGATGGCTGAAAACCAGGCAGAGGCAGCCCAGCTTGCTATGATGGCTCAGCAGCGCACCTTCATCAACACGCTGCTCCACACCACCCACTCAGAAACAGATGAGGCCAATGATCAGTTGCAGAGAAAGCTAACCATTGCGCGCAGGGCCCTCACGGCAGGCCTGCACGTACCACTGCAGCTAGGAGGCCCTCCGCAGAGCCTAGAGGAACAAAGGAAATATCTGGCACAAGCAGGACTGACAACACAGGAGATGGATGACCTGGCGTTCACTGAGGAGAAGACACAGGAGGAGGAGCACGCGGAAGGGGGTGAGCCTGAGCTTGACCTAGGGCCTCAAGACAAGGAATATGCCCTGCCACCCCCTCAACCCCAACAAACAGAAGTGCCACCCCATGACACATCCGCCGAACGAAGAGCGGCCCACACCACCCGAAGGAAGGAAATGGTGGAGAAGGCAAGAAGAAAACTGAAGGCCAGACCCGCCCCGAAATAGCCTGCCCCTTTTCCGCTGCGCACCCAAGACTCCCCCGCTGAGTACCGCGCTGAAATGATTATCTGGGAGCAGCAGGAGTATAGCCGAGACCCCTTCGACCTACGCTTCGAGTTTCCCACCGCCTTGAATAGGGTGCTGCCCATTCAGTTGGTGGAGGATGTCATCGCCATGGGGGCCCGGCTCAGGGCTAAATGGTTAGAAGAGCGTGAGGCCCACCCAACTGCTTGGGGGGCCGAGGACCGCGAATTTTGGCAAGACAAAGTCCTCCAAGTACCTCGCATAGTGGAAGGCTATAGTTCCCAACCCACCTGGAGGCAGCGCATTTTTGACGTCAACCTGGAGGCGTGGATGGCGTTTTGCAACACCCTCCCTTCGGAAAGGAAGGACCCCACCTTTATGCCGTATCCTCGAAGGGTAGGAGTGGATTTTAACCCATCCATCCACGGTAGGTTTGACTTTCCCGTAATTTATAATGCCAATACCACTTCCCATAGGAACGCTCTTCTCTTCACCTTGCCCGACTTGTACAGCTCTATAAATAAATTCCTTAACGAATTCACTTCCTGCCCTGACCCAGCATTCATCACCACCTGTAACTACCTTAGGTTAATTAGAATCCTAGTACACCAGGAACCTGCACCCCAAGAGAACCACCTTCCACCCCTCTATTTTGACCCCAATGCCATAGACAGCACCACCATGACTCGTCTCATGATGCGTGCTGCTCTGTTGCCATCCTTCTGTGGTGCACTGCTGGAAGACATGAATGACAGCAAATTCACACAGTGCAACCACCCCTTTCTCTCCACCATCACCCTCAAAACCCGCCTCCACACTAAAGGCTACTTACTAAGCCGAAAATTCCTTAACAAGGCCCCCCGCCCTCCGCCCACCCTTCCCCACCATTCGGATGATGAGGAGTAGAACTCCCGTTATCCCTTGTACTGCTGCCTCCATGTAACCATGGCACCCAAAAAAAAAAAACAAAAAAACAAAAAAAAGAAAATAAAAGAAGAGAAAATAAAAGAAAAGAAAAGCAAAGCAAGCAGGCTCCGACGACAATGGCACACCCCTAACGACGCCTCCAAACAAGAGTCAAATGTGTACTTCGTCTCCCCATTACCACAATTTTGCTCCACACGGCCCCCGCCGCCCAGTCTTCTAGCTACGTAATATTTAAGTATGCACACGCACGGCACTCATATAATATCTACACAGAACTAATTCACAATTTGGGTCCTCAAGTGCAGGACAACACTCTCAGCTTGCTTAGAGTTCGACCTGTCTCCCAAACTAAGTCTTATGCACAATACAGAGACTAGCACTACCCCTAGGGAGAGACCACCTAACAGGTTTTCAATTGCAGGCGTTGACAACCACAGCCCAAGTGCCCTTCGTTCTGCATCAACCTCCAATGCTAATTGCCCACCCGGCATCCGACAAGCCGAAAAAATCATCCTACACGGCATCCCCAACCAACCCCCACGTCACCGGTCACCAATGCAGACCCCAAGCCCCTGTCCCCACGAAGTCTTCAGTGCATACTACCACTTGCTCCCCACGCCAGTAAGTGCCATGGGACTGGCACTCATCTAGGAGGGGGGTAATGTTAACCCCAACACGAAGAGAGCGGAAGAAAGTGGAAAAGACGCAGAGCAAAGGCGGGAAAAAGGTAACCCGACGGAAGGAAAAGAAGGAGAAAAGGCCAAAAGCGCAAGGACAACCGTTAAAGGCCAAGGCAACCACAAAAAGGGAAAGGCGCATAAAAAGCGCACCCTAAAATCTTGTAAAAGAGTGCCGGGCTCTCACCCGTGCGATTTGTAAATATAGAAGGGTAGTGAAGAGGAAGCAAGGAAGATAAAAGGACAAGGGAAAACAGGGCCTAGGCTATGACCGGCCATGTAAAAAAGGGAAAAAGGGAATGACCGCCCAAAAGGGAAGTAGGGTTTTGTATATAAAGTTGAAAAGTGAATGAAGAGCTCATTCTTTGGTGTGGCAAAACTAGTCTTCTTCTTCCTCTCTTCTTCTCTCCTTCTTGCTTGTGTGTGCTCTTGAGAGAGGGAGTGTGAGAGTGTGAGGGAGTGAGTGTGTGAGAGAGTGAGGAATCAAGAGGGTGAAGCTCTCCACCATCTCCTCTCCCCTTCTCCACTTCTCCTTTCTTCTCTTCTCTTGCGCACGGGCTATGGAGGATGAGGCTTGGAGATGGAGGAGGCTTGAGGATGCTTGAGCTAGCATCAAGAATCGTGGAGCTACCAAAGTGTGAGAGAGAGGAGGGCACTCGATCAAGCATCAAGGTAAGTTCACTGCATTCGTAGGATCGACGGCGCATCGGCTAGGTGAGAGATAGCCATGAGAGCTCGCTTGGAACGCTTGAAACAATAAGCGGTCCGTGGGTCTTGGCGGTTGAGCGAAGGCTCCCACACCAGTTCAAAATTAAACTCTTGGAACAGGAGCAACCATCTCATCAGTCATCCTTTGACATCTGCTTTGTTCATAAGGAAGGACAGGGCTTCATGATCCACATAGAACTTGAAATGCGGTTACAGTAGATAGTGTCAAAACTTCTCTAGTGCAAACACCATTGCTAAGCACTCAAGCTCTGTCACACTGTGTAGTTCCTCTCTTGATCAATTACTTTTCAACTTGCATAATAGATTGGTTGATCTAATTTCGAGGGGCCTTTTTGACATAGAACAACACCTAGCCCTTCAACTGATTTATTTGTGTGCACAAGGAACTCCTTCGTCTAGTCAGGAGGCTGCAAGATAGGTGCTTGGATGAGGCACTGTTTTAGGGTACTAAAGGCTTCTTCGCAATCATCGGTCCAAAGAAATTCTGCATCTTTCTTTAGGAGCTTGTGTAGAGGGGCTGCCTTGGCTGCAAAATGTGAAATAAATCTTCTGTAGTAGCCCACATGGCCAGGAAATCCTTTCAATTACTTGAGGTTTGTTGGTGCTGTCAGGGTGGAAATCTTCTCAATCTTCATTGGGTCTGTTGCAATCCCCTGTGTAGAGACAATATGGCCCAGAAGAACTCCTAATGAGACGCCAAAGACACATTTGTCGGGGTTGAGAGAGATCCCATACTCTCGGCATCTATCAAAACATTGCTCTAGGTGTCCCCAATGCTCACGGATTAGGCTATAGACACAGAAGTCATCGAATACACCTCAATGAAATCATGCTGATGATTCTGGAAGGTAGCCATCATTACTCGCTGGAAGGTAGCAGGAGCATTACAGAGCCCAAACGAAGGGGACATTGAGTTGCCATGGGGACTTCTGTAAAGAGTGCTTTTAGGGCATCAAAGGAGTCTTCTGCTGCAAGCTCATTCTTAGCCTTGATTCTTGCCTTCTCTCTTCTCACGTACCTTTGGACTCGTTCTAGCAGCGCTTGCCTCTTGATTGCATCATTCATCATGGGTTGGCTCCAACCAGTTGGTCTGTACTCAACAGGATAGAATAAGAGGGGGACTTTGGTCTCTAGAGGATTCTCTAGCCAACATCTCTTCTACTTCCTTCTTTTCAACATCTTTGAATTCAGCTTTCAAATCACTACAGAGGGGGGGATATTCTGTTTTGAAAGTATCAAAACTCATTATTCTTAGAATCTTGTTATACCATCATTAAATAATGCCAGCTTCTGAGGGTTTCAACAATGTATGATGTGAAAAACACTCTGTCTACCAACTTCCAATGGTTGCTAATTTGACAAATAGAAGATTGTCAGAACACCAAGCATCCCACATATCTTGCTATTGAGCATCCACGAACAAATTCCAACTCTTTTCTTTCTTGTTTTCGTGAACCTCCACTGACCACCATGACTTCTGAAGCTTCTTCACGATCTCTCACTTAATGATGTCTGGAAACTTCTCAATGAATGCCAAATCTTCCATGGATGGTCATTCTCTCTGTTTCTACTCTTCAGTTTGTTCCCAAACAATTTGCCACCAAGATGCAAGTTTTTGCTACTTCAATAGGAAGAGGAAATAGTCCACCACATAGAGCTTGCATCATGATGGTAATATGTTTCTGCCATTGTGGGATGAACTTCTTGTAGAAAGTGGCTTTGATAATGAGAATCTCCAATTCTTTAGTGGAAGAAAGAACTTTGCAAGCATCCATTAAATTTTCCTCTTCTTGGTAATGCCATTTCCTTCATTTCCAGCCCATTTCTAGCCTCTTCTGATGCTTGTTGATGGCAAGTTTCCCCGGTTGCGCACCAAAAACATGGAGCCCCTAGAGGAACACCAAGGAAAAGGGGTTTCTACTGCAAGAAAATCTATCTTGTAACATCAACAATCTTTTATTTCATCCTTTAGAGAACCACAAGAAGGAAAAGAACATATCTTCACGCAGCATCATAGTAGATATCTCCCACGGATTTGATAGAATCAACCATAATCTTCAATATCTTCATAGAATCCATCAATAGAACAAGGAACACAAAAAAATACACCATTTTTTTATGGAAATAATCACATATGATTCATCTTCATTGTCTTCATAGTTCTCTCTCTCAATCTCTCATAGATAGATACATTGTTTTTGATAGAATTGACTATCTCTGACTCTCTCTCTCTCTCTCTCTCTCTCTCTCTCTCTCTCTCTCTCTCTCTCTCTCTCTCTCTCTCTCTCTCTCTCTCTCTCTCTCTCTCTCAATCAATCAATCAATAGTACATCATCTCCTCCCTACAATACTCAATAATCGCTCATAATAATACTTCTTAGGTTGTGGATGCACCTCCCAAGAGGTATGGGAGGTATGAAAGGGCACCAGAGCCACTATAGTGTCTCTTCATATCTCACTTCTGTCTCTGTCACTTTAGTCTGCTCTTCAGTCTTCAGCAGCTACTTCTTCCATTTTTTTAAAGCTCTTTTGAACTTAGATTCATCCTTCCCAAAAGTTAGAAAACTTTCCCAAAGTCACACCCTCATTGCACAAAACACTTACAGAAGATCTACAGAACAGAATAGAACAGGAACATAGCAGAGACATAGGCTCTACAGAAGGTTTACAGAGGGTTACAGAAGGTCAACAGAGAACAACAAAACCTCATAACTCATACTAAATCCATTCCAAAATATAAAAAACTATTCAATAAGCTTTCAAAAGATTTCAACCTTCATCAATCATCAATCCAAGCTTCATATAGAAAAAAATCAAAATAAAACAGAAGCTAAACAGAAGGTATCAGAACCAATCAGAACCTCAACAGAACCTACCAAAATATCACATAACTTCATATTTCTACTGAGAATCATCATGAGCTTCCAAAACATAATAACTATCATCCAAAAACACTCTCAAACACTTCCAAAACAACCAATCATCACTCAAAATCCATCAAAATCAACCATTCAGACCTCAAAAACAACAAAAATCAATAAAAAAATCTAGTCTTTTTCCACTCTCAACATATGCCCACACTTAGAAAGGAAGCATCCTCGCAACCAAAGGAAAAGAAGAATATAAGTTCAATAAAGAGCTAAATTCGATCTTCTGTCTTCAACAATCACCCCACCACAACCCCAACTTTGTCACCTGTATCTAAGAAAGAATACAACTAAAGGAAAACACTATTATGCATTAACACATCGTATAAACAATAGAAAGTCATGAGGTACTTCATCTTTGCATCGTAGGTTTTCCATCCACCATCACCCTCAATAGTCGAAAAGAGAACTCTCGAACAAATCCATTATTCAACTAGCACAAACTCATCACGTAAAAATTAATATAGCACAAACACAAAATAACCATCTGAATGGCACCTCCCAAAATAGAGATATAGCATTAAGAAGCATAAAAGATACAGCCAGGGGTATCAGTAAAGATGATCCCTCTTGAAATCTTAATGATTACGAAAACGATCCATGGATAAGGATTCATCTACAAAAGATTTTGGAGGATTCTGAAAGAATTGAAGGCAACACATCCTTTCTAGCAAAACAAGGTATTTGCTAGGTAGACAAAGGGCATGAAAATATAGGACATCCAGTTGTTGGGAATCAATGTTCACATTGACATTCATACAAAGCTTTGGAATGGTCTTTTGATCATTATGGGAATGCCTATGCATATATGCTAGGTACCAAGCAAAATGGGCTATCAATCTCACTGAAGGATTTAGAGATTATGAATATTGTTGGGAAAAATGGAGATAATTTTGATACACTTGACTAGCAGTTGTCCAGTCCCCTGGAATTAATGGCCAATTAATCTGTGGTCCCGTAAGAGAATAAGTTGAGCTCCATCCTCTTCTTCTTGGAATTTGCTGATCAAATCCTTCATACCCACTAACCAACTGAGGGGGTTGAGAAATAGAAGTGGTAGGAGATGGAAGAGCAATGAGTAAAAGAGGATGAAGAGATGGGTAGGCAAAATCATAAAATGAGAAATAAGCTAAAGAAGGATTAGCTAAAAATTTAGGCGAATCAGTTAAGAAAGGTGTTAATTGATAAGCAAGAACAATAGAAGGTATATGGATAGATGGGGAAGGACAAGGCGGAGAAGGGGAAAAGACTCGATCTTCAAGGAAAGAACAATAGATAAAGATTGGAATTTGAGGAGCACCCTAAGGTTGGAAAAGGAGAGGTAAGATGGCTGCTGAGTTGGATTGATAAAGGGAAAAATAAGCATCATAGCGATGGGCCATTTGTTGATAATAAAATAAGCTAGGAATAGAGGGACCTAAAACAGATCATCGATGGTATGCATCAAAGAAGGATGAATCAAATGGATGGTTCTTGGAAAGATAAGCTAAAAGATCCACCCTTAGTTGGTTAGTGTTCTGCACATGAGTAGAGGCTATATTCTATTGTTGTTTCAGGACTATAGAATCAATCATTGAATACCATAAAGTGTTAGGGCAAGTAGCCACTTTAGAAGAATAGCATTGGAACATTTCATCTATCCTCAACTCCAAATGGTTGACATACAAGGCAGCTGGTAAGACCACATCCCCTACATACCAAGCTAGATCTACATCATTTGGAATTAATAGATCACCTTGTAGATACATATAAGACATCATCATTGTATCCAAAGTCACAAAATCTTCAAAGACCATACATACAACTTTTGTCAGCAAATCAGAAGACCAAGCTCCACTCCAACCATCCTCTGGAAGAGGTAGATCCATCGTTGAGAGCTTAATATAGAAGGCCAACTTCTGCAGCTGATAGTGGAAAAAAAAGGAATGGTTGGGAGGAACATACTCCTGAAATTGCTCACATGTAGACCATAATAAATCCATCCTGGACTACAATCGTTCCACTTTTGCTTGAAACAACAGACATAATGTTGTTTGTCTCTGGAGAACTACCAAGTTTGCAAGGGTTAAAGAATGAACTGGTTGCACAATAGGGCTTTGTGAAGAAGAACGTGACTGGATTAGTTGCTCATTAAGGTGTTGAATTTGGTTTTGGCTCTGGTCTAAGGTGGTATTTGTTATTTTAAGCTCCTCTGTCAAGACGGCTAGCAAAGCTTGAAGCTCGTGAGATTCTTTCAACAATCTATCTCGTTCCTCAATTACATTAACCACTTGAGTGTTAGTGTCAGCCAATTGAGTGTGAAAACTAGAAATTTCCATTTTTTGAGCATCAATGATCTTAGTGTGTTGTTCCATTTGGGTACAAAGATGAGAAAAGCGTTCATGAGCAGAAGCTAGCTCTACATTTGCCTTTGTTAGCTCTTCTTTGGTCTGTTGTACTTCATCATAACAAGAGGAATAGAGCTATTGGATACATACAGTCACTGAGAGCTCAATAGAATGTTGAACATCTTGACATAGGAAGGGAATTGCATCTCCAATTACCAAGCATTGCAATGAAGGGATGGAAATCTCCAGAGTACCCTCACGATGTGCTCTGAAAAGATTTGGTGTTGTGAGAAAAACTGGTAGGTGACTGCTAGATTGATCAAGAACGAAGACTGGAGAAGGAGGTGGGGTTGATTCAGCCACTCGTTTTAAGCGTTTCATTTGAACTACCATAGGAGGGATAGAATCAAGATCCTCAATAACGACACCAGAGTGTTCAGTAGGGGGAGGAGCATCTGGTGGATCAACTATCAAGGTAGGAACTTCCTTTGAAGGGGCAGCATATGCCAAAAAGACAGAAAGATAGGATCCAAATGTAACATTAGTTACATTACCCCTGGTAGCTCTAACAAAGTGTTGATCCATTTTGGACAGAAGGTAGGAACTCCAATCAATCGTTAAGCCTTTTAACACGATTCTAAAAGCTGTAAACAACTCCTTTGAAAGGTTATTAGAGGGTGTCTTGGCAGGCATAAACCTATCCGGAAGGAAGTGATATAGCTACTTCTACACAGGATTGGAGATCATGGAGACACTGATGCCAGAAGTGGTAAGAACTTTCTTGGAATCCAACACATCCTGTGTCTGCTTTTGCAACAATTTAAGGATATCCTCATTCGAGAATAGTTGTCTAGCAGTAGGGAAAGAGTCTCCTTGATAGGGTAACGACAGAGCCTTGCGCAAACTTTTAGGTGTCAATTGGACAACTATTCCTCTGACAGGACCATACCTCTTACTGTAAGAGGCTAGAAACTGATCACAAGTATCAGTATCCTCGAGGATGAGTGGTAATGAGAGTGTGATGAACTTTGTTAAGCTTACTTTGCTAATAAGTTCAAACTCCAGCAATAAAGAATAATCGTAAAGACCAATGGGACATACTGGACTGAAGGAGGAGCTTGATGCACCATTCAGATAGATTACACACACACCACACACACAGACAATCACAGGGAATGCCTGCAAAACAACAGAATATCCATAAAAAAGAAATCGACTAGAATAAGCACACACAAACATGACTAACTAATTGACAACCCCAAACAATCCACATCCTAGAAAAAATTCGGCATGACCTCTATACATATGCAACTGAAAGCTTCATGCTATGCAACAAACATGCACCCGAGACCTCGTATCAAGCAGAAAAAAAGAAAACTACAGACCGTACCCATAATCATATCATAAATCAAACCATAATACCTCAATAACCCACTCACGACATAACCAAAACTTCGGTAAGCAATGACAGCTCAAAAGACTGCACGCGCCCATCCCATGAAGCGCATTTATTGAAAAGGGAAAAAAGTGCAGTGAGGAAAATGATTTTAGTGAAGGGTTTATTTTAATAAATTATTAAAAATTGAGTAAAATTTTATTAGGTTGTAAACCTTAATAAGAAAACGACGGTTCCTTCTTAAATTGTTAGTTGCAATTTATTAATGTGCAATGGTGCTTTTAACGGATCCCGAACTCCGATACCCAGACTCAGGTCTCTAAATGCATATTCATTGATTAAAAATTAAGTGTGTGTTTAGCACTTTCTGTGTAGTACATGCATTCGTGACTGCAGGTTCATTTTTAATTAAGTTAGATGTATTTGTAGCACACAAAGCGCGTGCTAAATTAACGACTGGTTCATTTTAATTGTGTAGAAAAATGTGTGTTTGGCACGAGTACGCATGGAAAAGTGGGTGATTTAAGTTCATTTTAACCATTAACCGTGGTTAAGGGGTGAGAAAAAAAAGCAAGAAATATAAATAACTGACAGGGGTGTGTATGCAAGAGACTAAGGGCGCACGGATGGATCCCAAGATACAATGAGTCCAACAAAAAAGCAAAAGCCACTATTGAAAAAAAATGAAACACCTTATGCTTTAAAAAAAGAAATATGAAGGCGAGGTTAGTTGGGTCATATTTGGTTTATTTAATTCGGATTAGTATTTGGGTGTTCTGATAATTTTTATTGTTATTTTTAATATTTTATTTATTATACTTAAAAATAAATAAATTTAATAACTAGCTTTCGGCAATCAACCTTGAGTGAGAATTGAATCATTAGGCTTCAACAATGTATTTATATTTGTCAGTAAAATTTCAGTCTACTTTTGGAATTTAAAATGAAATTTCTATAAATTTAGGAAAAAAATAACATTTTGACCTGAAAATAATAGGATGATCATGTATCAAGGTTTTTTCAATTTATAAAAATATTCCAAAAAGTAGTCAAATACATTGATTGAATTTTCTATGATTTTTTTAGAATTTAATTTTGATTTTTATGGATTTTTATTGATTTTTTTACAATTTTCAATGAATTTTAAAATATTTAAATTTTATGCAATTAATTCTCAGTATTATAACTAGCAAGATAAACCAAAAAAATTCCAAATTCGGTATAGAATATTTCACCTATTTTTTGTTTTTTAATTGAAGTTTTGTGAAAATTTTTATGATTTTTTAAGGGTTTTAGAGGTTTTTTTTTTTCGGGTGTTAATGGGTTTGGTTTTTTTTAAAATAAAAAATAAAAAATAAAAGAAGGTACGCAGGTTGTGTGTGAACAGTAGGCGTGTGCTCCGACGGTAGGCACCACCACACGAAGAAGACCAGACACGCATCCTTGTGCGTGAAGACGAGCGAAGTAGCGCATGGATGCAAACATGAACACGAACACACGATGAACACAACCGCAACGCGCGCGAATACTTGCACGAACGCTCGCAAGCGGGGTGGAGGGAGGAATCGTCGGTGTCGGGTGACTACGAGGTGTTGCAGGGGGGGGCGGTTCAGCGAGAGCAGCAGGGGCCAAAAAGGGGGTTTCTTCCAAGGGTAGGGGTGGGAAGAGGGGCTTAGGAGAGGGGTGGGAAAAAGGTGTGTAATGGGCAGGGTAGGGAAAGGTGGGGTGAACAAATGGGTGGGTGGGGGTTAAGTTCGGTGGGGGTAAAAATAGGGGGAGGGGTTCCAAATGGATGGGTGGGGGTAAAAGTGGGGGGGGGGGGGGGGGGGGGGGGGGCGCCGGGGAGCCACGGGCGGTCGAGGAGGGAGATGGTGGGAGGGGGGGTGGTGGGAGGGGGTAGCAAGTGGGCGGGAGGGAGATGGTGGGAAGGGGTGGTAAAGGGGGTTGTGGGAGGGGGCAACAGGTGGGCAGCGGCTGCGGCATGGGCGACCAAGCACGGGCGGTGGCGGCCAGGCAATGGCACGAACGACCAGGCGGCGGAGTGGGTAGGTAAGGAGGGAGAAGGAGGAAGAAGAGGAGGAGAAAGAAGAAGAAGAAGAAGTAGTAGAAGAAAGAAGAAAGAAGAAAGAAGAAGGAGGAGGAGGAGGAGGAGGAGGAAGAAGAAGAAGGAGAGGAGGAGGAGGAGGAAGAAGAAGAAGGAGAGGAGGAGGAGGAGGGGAAAGAAGAAGAAGAAGAAGAAGAAGAAGAAGAAGGAGAAGATCGGGGAGAGAGAAAGAGAGGGAGAGAGAACGAAGAAGAGAGAGAGATGAAGGTAGAGGGAGGGAAAAACCGTCGGGGGAGAGGGGGTTTGATTTTTTGTTTTTTGTTTTTTTTGTTGTTTTTTTTTCTCATTGGTGTGCTTTTTGTTCTTTTTTTATTTTGTTGTTTTTAAATGGAGTGTTGGGGGTTATTGTTTTATTTTGTGATGTTGTTGTTTGTTGTGGTTTTTTTTCTTTTTTTCTTTTTTTGTTGTTTTTGTTTTTTGTTTTTTGTTTTTTGGTTTTTGTGTTGTTATGTGATTTTTATGTTTTTTTTTTGTGGTAAATGTTTGAGTTTTTTTTTGTTGTGGGTTTTCTGTTCTTTTGTTTTGGTGGTTGGTTTGGTGTGTTGTTTTTTTTATTTTTTTGGTTTGTTTTAAAAAAACCTATAAATAAAGAAAAATAAAAGAATGAATGAATGAATGGAGGCCGCCCCCATTCTGCGCGTGTGCGCGGGGCAGGGGTAAAAAAAGTTTGCAGTGACGAGAAGCAACGGCGGTTGAGACGACAACGGGGAAGGCATGGACGCCACGCAAGCATCGTGAGGTGCGTAAAAATAAAAACACGCGCGTTCACATGCAAGGCAAGGCGAGCAGGGATACGACAAAACACAGAAATTTGAATAACATGCAAAACATGAGCTGGAACGCAATGCAATAAAAGGAAAACTAGGCCTAAAGGCAAGGGAGAGATAGCGGAAAAGTACAACGGGGTGTCGGGGATCAAGTCAGAGTGTTCCCATGGGAAAAATGTAAAAATCAAGCCCAAGAATGCATACGACAATTAATATTGAATAATTTGTTTGTCGAATGAAAACGCAAGAAAAAGAAAAGTGGGAGAAAAGTCAAGTCACACGTGCCTATCATGTCAAAACACCGTTTCGACAGAGATAAGACCCATTCACATGGAAAAAATAAAAAAATCAACCCCAAAACGTGATACAGAAATTAATATAAAAAGAGCTGGTCACCGGAACGAAGGGCAATAAAAAGGGAAAATGTCTGTTGGAAGGGGATTCACATGGCGAGCACAATAAAATGCATAGCCAGAAGAAGAAGGAGGGGTTTGCATGCAAAAAAGGTAAAAATCGACCACAAAAATGCATATGGGAATTAATATCGAAAAATCCATTAGTCGGAAGGAAGTGAGGGAATAAGGAAAAATGTGCAAAAAATTGTGCCCGACAAGGCTATCACATCAGGACATAGTGCCGAGAAAAAAAAACCCCACTCGCATGGAAAAAACCCAAAAGTCGTATCCGAAACGGGATTAAAAAATTAATAGCTAATGATTCGTGCACCAGAAGGGAAGACCGAAAAAAGAAAAAATGTCAAGACATAGAATCTTTAGGCCTGTCACATCAAATTGCAGCTCAGATGGGGTTAGGAGACGTTCACATGGAAAAAACAATAAAATGGAGGGCGATAACACCAATAAAAATTAATAACAAAAAATTGAGAGGTTAAAATAGGGCAAAGAAAAAAGGAGAATTGTGCATAAAGGATGGCCAGACAAGGCAATTTAGTCAGAATTGAATTTTGAGGAGAATAGGGCATGCTCACATGGAAAAATGTCAAAAATGTATGCGAAAAAAGCCACAAAACCACACAAAAATTAATTACGAACAAATCGTATGTCAAAATGGTACGTGATTAAAAGAAAAAATATCCAAAGGAAATTATAGGATAGGGTTGGTATGTTAGATCACTGTTTCGAAGCGATAAGGGCATATTTGCATGGAAATACATCCAATTGTGCGAGAAAAGCTTCAAAAATTAATAACACAAAAACGGTAAGCCGGAACAGGGGGATATAAAAAGGAAAATTGTATCATTCGAAGGGACAAACATGGCTATAAGGTTGGATTGGGAGTTTGGGGAATGTAGGGGATGTTCACATAGAAAAGAAAAAAATTTCGCAATAAAAGCAACCACAAGGGAAACGGCCTCGACGATAGGGGTATGAGGGTGGGTTGGGTGAGGAAGGGACCCCATCATGGTAGAACTAGTACGTGGTAGACACGCATGATTGGGTAATGACATATGCAAGGGGTATACATATCAGACGTGTAGGGACGTGTCCCCACACTTAAGACCTTAGTGGGTAGGGTAGATTGATCGACACGACCGTGGACTTGTCAACCAACTGGACACTGGGTGGCATCCCCACACTTAAGACATAACATGCACTTGCAAACAGAAAGGTAGGGTTAGGAACAATTGGCCCATTTCGTATATCGTTGAAGGGAACCGCCATTGTTGATTACAGAAAGATTGAAGCCATTATCGGGCGGCAATAGGGACCAAGGCGCGCCATAGAACACGTCGAGCACCGGTAGGGACTATGCAACAGCACCTAGGGATGTAGTTTTTGCGATAAAGTCCGTCGATTTAAGAGTCGATGATGACAAAGAATAGAACTCTCAACTTATGGGCACTCAAGGGGATTATAGAACAGTCGCTCACCCCATGATGCACATCGCTCAATGAATAATCATGAAATCCCATAACTCACGGCCAGTGTGGAACTGAACAAGGGGAAAGTGATTGGGAGGGATTATGCCAGTGTACACAATTGATGGTGCATTATGCGTTCCACCCATCAGGCATAGATGCAAGCAGGAAGGCCAGGGATCCTTGTAGTGCAGTGTACAACATAAGGTGGCGTGGCTTGTGATGGTGGCAGAGACCCGTCCCGTGTGTGCAGAGGGACACGAAAATATACCTGACTCCAATTGTTGTAACGTCCCTCAATCTCACCTCTCGGAATTGATTGAGGAGAAACACCAGTCACACTCAGCCCACCCTCTGTCTCATACTCTGTTGAAAGATACAGAGGGCAGTCCACTCCTAAAACCCATTGATGTAATCCTCACATTCACTTGTGCAAAGGTTGTATGCCTTATGTGCAATTGATGGTGCAACTGTGTATCCCACCCTGTGTCGGCATATGGTGCGAAAAGGAAGGCCAAGGAGCCTTATAGTGCAATGCACATGAATAAATCATGCTTTGTTAGTGAGAGGCCCAACCCGTGCATGCAACACTCCATTCACACATAGCACCTCGCAATTGAATTGAAGGGAAAGGATTGTTCACTCACCCCACCCTTTGTCTCAAGCGCACTGATAAATACAGAGGGTATACCATACTCACATCCCTATCCGGTTAGGATGAAAACTCACATCACTTAGGGGGTTTTCGATGAAGATCGCTTCGTTTGTTGATGAAGAGACATACCCAAGGAGGTAGCCAACAGATCGAAACTATGTGTCAGATATAGAACATGTCGTCTGCTAGAAGATCATCAGACACGACAGAGAGGCGCAGGATACAACGCACCAAGGGAGGCGACTTCGGAACTAGGTTCTAGAGACGTCAACTGATGGATCAACTTTTCGGATTGCAGGGTGTTACCACATTTTCTACAGCCAACTTCCCGCCCAAGGGTGTTTGCCACCTTTTCTTGGAACAAAGCCTGCTATGATAGGGAATTGCTTCCTTTTCTCCCATAACAGTTTGTTTTTTTTTTTCTTATTTTTTTCTTTTAATAAAGAGTATGGTAGAAATACCATGTGGCAAGACCATCCACATTACCACTACTGGATCAGATGCGAGGAGAACAGAGTAAGGATGGGAGGTGTCTAGGAGGGACTAGCAGAACGAGACCGCCTCATGAGGAAGATCATAAGGGCTATCAGAAGCACAAGGAGAAGGATAGTGCGATGCCCACAAGGGAAAGGGTGCATCAATTGTGATTGTTAGTATCCCCAAGTAGGGAAGTACTTTAGGCAATATCCATTGATCGGAAAGGGATCATCAGAGGCATCAACAGCCTGCACTTGGATAGAGCCATTAGGATTGACAGCAAGTACCTTATAGGGACCCATCCAACATTGTTGAAGCTTACCCGAAAACTTGCCGCCAAATCTCAAATTATAGGCCAGAACAATGAAGAGCACCCTGCCACAGCACAATTAGAACCATGAACCGGCTAAGTAGAGGCTGCAAATACATTGCTGGCCACAAAAACCTGCAAGAAAACTCTACTTCTCACCAAGAATCCATACTCTCCAAACACACAAGAGGAAGGCACACAAGAAATTTGACAATTCTTCCATCCTCATCCTCATCCTCTTCCTCACTCTCCATTAGATTTTCCCACCTCCTCAAATCCCACGGCTGCAACCACCTCCTTTTCCTTTCTTGAATTATGAAATTCAAATTTGCATACATTGGCTAAGGTCTAAGGACCTTTCAATTTTTAGCATGAGACAAAAGGGTTTGACCTTTCCTTTTCCTTTCAACATTTTTTTAATGTGAGCCTTTTGGACTACACATTTTACATTGCTTCATATTTGGAATTTTAACAAAGGGGTACATTTGCAAAGTGTCAATTTGCAAAGGATGTTTCCATGTTGAGCACATTTTTGTGCCTTTATTTGCACTGATTTCCTGGTTATCATTCCTCCCACACTTAAGTGTGAAGCGTCCCCGCGAACAAACTTGAAGAAGAACCACAATCAGCACCTTGAAAAACTTCATCTTCATCATTAGTCTTCATTTTTTTCATCATCATCTTTGAATTGTCATTGAATAAGGAGGGAAATAACGCAAAAATAGAAACACACAACTAGGACGTTGAGGCCTAGGTTACAAAGCACACCAAAAGAAACTCAAAAGATAGGGCTCTTCAACAACTTTGCTTACAAGGATGCCATCACACCCAAGACAGGTTGAAAGACAATCACATTGTGAAGCACAATAATAAACCCGAGAAATATATAAACGTTTAGGATACCCTTACGAAGGATAAAACATTGGAGTTCTCCCACCCTTTTGTTTTGAAAGAAAAAGGAAAGGTAAGCTTTATTAAACAAGTAAGAAGGAAAACAAAACATAAAGTTCTTGGGTGTTTTGAAGGATAGCCTTGATGAAAGGAAGCATGACTTGAGGATTGAAGAAGATATGCATATGAGTAATCATTAAAAGGGATACCACATAAAATGAATTTAAGATTGTCATTTTGAAGGTTTGAAAATTTAAGATAATCAAAATTGAAAATTTCAAAAGAAGATAAGGTCGAATGACTGATTGCGCCACGTTGATGATATTGCCTATCGTTGATGCTGTGCAATTTTCTATTGCTGAAAAATGTCGTCCTCTTCAGATTGGAAGTGCTGCTATGTACAGCCGACGACTGCAGCTACGATTTCATCTATATCAATCCCCTCCTCTTGCCTTTCTCTGACCACTCAGAGGACTACCACGTGCATAGTGTCAGGCGGCAACATGGACAGCTCCTTGGAGGGCTTGTAGAATTAGCGGTAGTCTGGAGCCATTTTGACCATAGCAGAGATCGTTGAAGCTGCGGCAGCGGCTGCTTGGGGCTATCAATGAGTTGATGAAGGAGGCATAAAGCTCAGTCCGCCAAGAAAGCAGCACAGCGGCACATCTGGGGCACAGGTCAAAAGATAGCTAATAGGCACATGGAGGCATAGAAGGGAATAGTAGAGGAGATTTTCGTATAGCACTAGCCCTTGAGGATGATGAGGTTTCTTCCCTTCTGCCTAGTGCGAGCTGCCCTATCTCCCCCACCAGGTGTCATTGCATAATGGCGGACCGTGTTCATGACAAATCGCCTTCTCTCCCACAAGCAATTTATGATTAATGTTCTTCATCCTGGTCGGCCCAATGTCTCAAGGGCAGAGCTGAAGGTAAGGGAATGACCAAGATAGAGAAAGAAGGTACTAGAAGGGGAGAATAGTGGGCGTGAGGGCTATGTGATGAAAAAGAATAAGGTATGTACGTCAGATCGGAAAAAGGCTCAACATTCCAAGAACTTCACCCTCTTCTTGTTCTCCATATGCTTACAATGGAATCAAACCTTGGTTCCCATCTTCTCCAATCTTGAAAATCCAACATGAAACCTTCCACAATGGACCTTCTTTCCTCAGAATGTAGCCAAGAAAGATAGCTTCCCATGGCCAAACTGTAGCTACGAACTCTTTCTCTTGCAAGCTTCATAACCAGCTCTTGATTCCTGGCCAGTGCACCAAATGAAGAGCACCCTGCCATGGCACAATTAGAACCACGAACCGGCTAAGTAGAGGCTGCAAATACATTGCTGGCCACAAAAACCTGCAAGAAAACTCTCCTTCTCACCAAGAATCCATACTCTCCAAACACACAAGAGGAAGGCACACAAGAAATTTGACAATTCTTCCATCCTCATCCTCATCCTCTTCCTCACTCTCCATTAGATTTGACAAAGGAGCACAAGAGAGGGAAGCAAGAACAAGAAGGCAAGTGTTGTGCCAAAATGAGAGAGGGAGAAATGAACCATGAGAGGAGAAGATAAAGGAAGAGAGAGGGTGTAACCACCTCAACCTCCCACCTCCTCAAATCCCACGGCTGCAACCACCTCCTTTTCCTTTCTTGAATTATGAAATTCAAATTTGCATACATTGGCTAAGGTCTAAGGACCTTTCAATTTTTAGCATGAGACAAAAGGGTTTGACCTTTCCTTTTCCTTTCAACATTTTTTTAATGTGAGCCTTTTGGACTACACATTTTACATTGCTTCATATTTGGAATTTTAACAAAGGGTTACATTTGCAAAGTGTCAATTTGCAAAGGATGTTTCCATGTTGAGCACATTTTTGTGCCTTTATTTGCACTGATTTCCTGGTTATCATTCCTCCCACACTTAAGTGTGAAGCGTCCCCGCGAACAAACTTGAAGAAGAACCACAATCAGCACCTTGAAAAACTTCATCTTCATCATTAGTCTTCATTTTTTTCATCATCATCTTTGAATTGTCATTGAATAAGGAGGGAAATAACGCAAAAATAGAAACACACAACTAGGACGTTGAGGCCTAGGTTACAAAGCACACCAAAAGAAACTCAAAAGATAGGGCTCTTCAACAACTTTGCTTACAAGGATGCCATCACACCCAAGACAGGTTGAAAGACAATCACATTGTGAAGCACAATAATAAACCCGAGAAATATATAAACGTTTAGGATACCCTTACGAAGGATAAAACATTGGAGTTCTCCCACCCTTTTGTTTTGAAAGAAAAAGGAAAGGTAAGCTTTATTAAACAAGTAAGAAGGAAAACAAAACATAAAGTTCTTGGGTGTTTTGAAGGATAGCCTTGATGAAAGGAAGCATGACTTGAGGATTGAAGAAGATATGCATATGAGTAATCATTAAAAGGGATACCACATAAAATGAATTTAGGATTGTCATTTTGAAGGTTTGAAAATTTAAGATAATCAAAATTGAAAATTTCAAAAGAAGATAAGGTCGAATGACTGATTGCGCCACGTTGATGATATTGCCTATCGTTGATGCTGTGCAATTTTCTATTGCTGAAAAATGTCGTCCTCTTCAGATTGGAAGTGCTGCTATGTACAGCCGACGACTGCAGCTACGATTTCATCTATATCAATCCCCTCCTCTTTCCTTTCTCTGACCACTCAGAGGACTACCACGTGCATAGTGTCAGGCGGCAACATGGACAGCTCCTTGGAGGGCTTGTAGAATTAGCGGTAGTCTGGAGCCATTTTGACCATAGCAGAGATCGTTGAAGCTGCGGCAGCGGCTGCTTGGGGCTATCAATGAGTTGATGAAGGAGGCATAAAGCTCAGTCCGCCAAGAAAGCAGCACAGCGGCACATCTGGGGCACAGGTCAAAAGATAGCTAATAGGCACATGGAGGCATAGAAGGGAATAGTAGAGGAGATTTTCGTATAGCACTAGCCCTTGAGGATGATGAGGTTTCTTCCCTTCTGCCTAGTGCGAGCTGCCCTATCTCCCCCACCAGGTGTCATTGCATAATGGCGGACCGTGTTCATGACAAATCGCCTTCTCTCCCACAAGCAATTTATGATTAATGTTCTTCATCCTGGTCGGCCCAATGTCTCAAGGGCAGAGCTGAAGGTAAGGGAATGACCAAGATAGAGAAAGAAGGTACTAGAAGGGGAGAATAGTGGGCGTGAGGGCTATGTGATGAAAAAGAATAAGGTATGTACGTCAGATCGGAAAAAGGCTCAACATTCCAAGAACTTCACCCTCTTCTTGTTCTCCATATGCTTACAATGGAATCAAACCTTGGTTCCCATCTTCTCCAATCTTGAAAATCCAACATGAAACCTTCCACAATGGACCTTCTTTCCTCAGAATGTAGCCAAGAAAGATAGCTTCCCATGGCCAAACTGTAGCTACGAACTCTTTCTCTTGCAAGCTTCATAACCAGCTCTTGATTCCTGGCCAGTGCACCAAATGAAGAGCACCCTGCCATGGCACAATTAGAACCACGAACCGGCTAAGTAGAGGCTGCAAATACATTGCTGGCCACAAAAACCTGCAAGAAAACTCTCCTTCTCACCAAGAATCCATACTCTCCAAACACACAAGAGGAAGGCACACAAGAAATTTGACAATTCTTCCATCCTCATCCTCATCCTCTTCCTCACTCTCCATTAGATTTGACAAAGGAGCACAAGAGAGGGAAGCAAGAACAAGAAGGCAAGTGTTGTGCCAAAATGAGAGAGGGAGAAATGAACCATGAGAGGAGAAGATAAAGGAAGAGAGAGGGTGTAACCACCTCAACCTCCCACCTCCTCAAATCCCACGGCTGCAACCACCTCCTTTTCCTTTCTTGAATTATGAAATTCAAATTTGCATACATTGGCTAAGGTCTAAGGACCTTTCAATTTTTAGCATGAGACAAAAGGGTTTGACCTTTCCTTTTCCTTTCAACATTTTTTTAATGTGAGCCTTTTGGACTACACATTTTACATTGCTTCATATTTGGAATTTTAACAAAGGGGTACATTTGCAAAGTGTCAATTTGCAAAGGATGTTTCCATGTTGAGCACATTTTTGTGCCTTTATTTGCACTGATTTCCTGGTTATCATTCCTCCCACACTTAAGTGTGAAGCGTCCCCGCGAACAAACTTGAAGAAGAACCACAATCAGCACCTTGAAAAACTTCATCTTCATCATTAGTCTTCATTTTTTTCATCATCATCTTTGAATTGTCATTGAATAAGGAGGGAAATAACGCAAAAATAGAAACACACAACTAGGACGTTGAGGCCTAGGTTACAAAGCACACCAAAAGAAACTCAAAAGATAGGGCTCTTCAACAACTTTGCTTACAAGGATGCCATCACACCCAAGACAGGTTGAAAGACAATCACATTGTGAAGCACAATAATAAACCCGAGAAATATATAAACGTTTAGGATACCCTTACGAAGGATAAAACATTGGAGTTCTCCCACCCTTTTGTTTTGAAAGAAAAAGGAAAGGTAAGCTTTATTAAACAAGTAAGAAGGAAAACAAAACATAAAGTTCTTGGGTGTTTTGAAGGATAGCCTTGATGAAAGGAAGCATGACTTGAGGATTGAAGAAGATATGCATATGAGTAATCATTAAAAGGGATACCACATAAAATGAATTTAAGATTGTCATTTTGAAGGTTTGAAAATTTAAGATAATCAAAATTGAAAATTTCAAAAGAAGATAAGGTCGAATGACTGATTGCGCCACGTTGATGATATTGCCTATCGTTGATGCTGTGCAATTTTCTATTGCTGAAAAATGTCGTCCTCTTCAGATTGGAAGTGCTGCTATGTACAGCCGACGACTGCAGCTACGATTTCATCTATATCAATCCCCTCCTCTTTCCTTTCTCTGACCACTCAGAGGACTACCACGTGCATAGTGTCGGGCGGCAACATGGACAGCTCCTTGGAGGGCTTGTAGAATTAGCGGTAGTCTGGAGCCATTTTGACCATAGCAGAGATCGTTGAAGCTGCGGCAGCGGCTGCTTGGGGCTATCAATGAGTTGATGAAGGAGGCATAAAGCTCAGTCCGCCAAGAAAGCAGCACAGCGGCACATCTGGGGCACAGGTCAAAAGATAGCTAATAGGCACATGGAGGCATAGAAGGGAATAGTAGAGGAGATTTTCGTATAGCACTAGCCCTTGAGGATGATGAGGTTTCTTCCCTTCTGCCTGGTGCAAGCTGCCCTATCTCCCCCACCAGGTGTCATTGCATAATGGCGGACCGTGTTCATGACAAATCGCCTTCTCTCCCACAAGCAATTTATGATTAATGTTCTTCATCCTGGTCGGCCCAATGTCTCAAGGGCAGAGCTGAAGGTAAGGGAATGACCAAGATAGAGAAAGAAGGTACTAGAAGGGGAGAATAGTGGGCGTGAGGGCTATGTGATGAAAAAGAATAAGGTATGTACGTCAGATCGGAAAAAGGCTCAACATTCCAAGAACTTCACCCTCTTCTTGTTCTCCATATGCTTACAATGGAATCAAACCTTGGTTCCCATCTTCTCCAATCTTGAAAATCCAACATGAAACCTTCCACAATGGACCTTCTTTCCTCAGAATGTAGCCAAGAAAGATAGCTTCCCATGGCCAAACTGTAGCTACGAACTCTTTCTCTTGCAAGCTTCATAACCAGCTCTTGATTCCTGGCCAGTGCACCAAATGAAGAGCACCCTGCCATGGCACAATTAGAACCACGAACCGGCTAAGTAGAGGCTGCAAATACATTGCTGGCCACAAAAACCTGCAAGAAAACTCTCCTTCTCACCAAGAATCCATACTCTCCAAACACACAAGAGGAAGGCACACAAGAAATTTGACAATTCTTCCATCCTCATCCTCATCCTCTTCCTCACTCTCCATTAGATTTGACAAAGGAGCACAAGAGAGGGAAGCAAGAACAAGAAGGCAAGTGTTGTGCCAAAATGAGAGAGGGAGAAATGAACCATGAGAGGAGAAGATAAAGGAAGAGAGAGGGTGTAACCACCTCAACCTCCCACCTCCTCAAATCCCACGGCTGCAACCACCTCCTTTTCCTTTCTTGAATTATGAAATTCAAATTTGCATACATTGGCTAAGGTCTAAGGACCTTTCAATTTTTAGCATGAGACAAAAGGGTTTGACCTTTCCTTTTCCTTTCAACATTTTTTTAATGTGAGCCTTTTGGACTACACATTTTACATTGCTTCATATTTGGAATTTTAACAAAGGGGTACATTTGCAAAGTGTCAATTTGGAAAGGATGTTTCCATGTTGAGCACATTTTTGTGCCTTTATTTGCACTGATTTCCTGGTTATCATTCCTCCCACACTTAAGTGTGAAGCGTCCCCGCGAACAAACTTGAAGAAGAACCACAATCAGCACCTTGAAAAACTTCATCTTCATCATTAGTCTTCATTTTTTTCATCATCATCTTTGAATTGTCATTGAATAAGGAGGGAAATAACGCAAAAATAGAAACACACAACTAGGACGTTGAGGCCTAGGTTACAAAGCACACCAAAAGAAACTCAAAAGATAGGGCTCTTCAACGACTTTGCTTACAAGGATGCCATCACACCCAAGACAGGTTGAAAGACAATCACATTGTGAAGCACAATAATAAACCCGAGAAATATATAAACGTTTAGGATACCCTTACGAAGGATAAAACATTGGAGTTCTCCCACCCTTTTGTTTTGAAAGAAAAAGGAAAGGTAAGCTTTATTAAACAAGTAAGAAGGAAAACAAAACATAAAGTTCTTGGGTGTTTTGAAGGATAGCCTTGATGAAAGGAAGCATGACTTGAGGATTGAAGAAGATATGCATATGAGTAATCATTAAAAGGGATACCACATAAAATGAATTTAAGATTGTCATTTTGAAGGTTTGAAAATTTAAGATAATCAAAATTGAAAATTTCAAAAGAAGATAAGGTCGAATGACTGATTGCGCCACGTTGATGATATTGCCTATCGTTGATGCTGTGCAATTTTCTATTGCTGAAAAATGTCGTCCTCTTCAGATTGGAAGTGCTGCTATGTACAGCCGACGACTGCAGCTACGATTTCATCTATATCAATCCCCTCCTCTTTCCTTTCTCTGACCACTCAGAGGACTACCACGTGCATAGTGTCGGGCGGCAACATGGACAGCTCCTTGGAGGGCTTGTAGAATTAGCGGTAGTCTGGAGCCATTTTGACCATAGCAGAGATCGTTGAAGCTGCGGCAGCGGCTGCTTGGGGCTATCAATGAGTTGATGAAGGAGGCATAAAGCTCAGTCCGCCAAGAAAGCAGCACAGCGGCACATCTGGGGCACAGGTCAAAAGATAGCTAATAGGCACATGGAGGCATAGAAGGGAATAGTAGAGGAGATTTTCGTATAGCACTAGCCCTTGAGGATGATGAGGTTTCTTCCCTTCTGCCTGGTGCAAGCTGCCCTATCTCCCCCACCAGGTGTCATTGCATAATGGCGGACCGTGTTCATGACAAATCGCCTTCTCTCCCACAAGCAATTTATGATTAATGTTCTTCATCCTGGTCGGCCCAATGTCTCAAGGGCAGAGCTGAAGGTAAGGGAATGACCAAGATAGAGAAAGAAGGTACTAGAAGGGGAGAATAGTGGGCGTGAGGGCTATGTGATGAAAAAGAATAAGGTATGTACGTCAGATCGGAAAAAGGCTCAACATTCCAAGAACTTCACCCTCTTCTTGTTCTCCATATGCTTACAATGGAATCAAACCTTGGTTCCCATCTTCTCCAATCTTGAAAATCCAACATGAAACCTTCCACAATGGACCTTCTTTCCTCAGAATGTAGCCAAGAAAGATAGCTTCCCATGGCCAAACTGTAGCTACGAACTCTTTCTCTTGCAAGCTTCATAACCAGCTCTTGATTCCTGGCCAGTGCACCAAATGAAGAGCACCCTGCCATGGCACAATTAGAACCACGAACCGGCTAAGTAGAGGCTGCAAATACATTGCTGGCCACAAAAACCTGCAAGAAAACTCTCCTTCTCACCAAGAATCCATACTCTCCAAACACACAAGAGGAAGGCACACAAGAAATTTGACAATTCTTCCATCCTCATCCTCATCCTCTTCCTCACTCTCCATTAGATTTGACAAAGGAGCACAAGAGAGGGAAGCAAGAACAAGAAGGCAAGTGTTGTGCCAAAATGAGAGAGGGAGAAATGAACCATGAGAGGAGAAGATAAAGGAAGAGAGAGGGTGTAACCACCTCAACCTCCCACCTCCTCAAATCCCACGGCTGCAACCACCTCCTTTTCCTTTCTTGAATTATGAAATTCAAATTTGCATACATTGGCTAAGGTCTAAGGACCTTTCAATTTTTAGCATGAGACAAAAGGGTTTGACCTTTCCTTTTCCTTTCAACATTTTTTTAATGTGAGCCTTTTGGACTACACATTTTACATTGCTTCATATTTGGAATTTTAACAAAGGGTATATTTGCAAAGTGTCAATTTGCAAAGGAATGAGCACCATCTTGCTATGACATCTTTCATTCTTGTCATGAACCATCATTCCCATTAGTGCTTGCGAAAGAGTTATTTGTTGAAAAGAAAGGCTTTGTGTTTGTTGAATGAAAACATTTAAGCTCCAACATAAATTTTCCTTTCAGACTTTTCCACCCTTTAATTCAACTTTTTCATGACATTTTTCCTCACTCTCAAATTAATATGTTTCTTTTCTTCTTGCATTTAAATGTCGACTGAGGTTTTCACAACGATGTGTTTTTTCCTCATGTGTTTATGTGTCTATTTGATTTTGATTGGTTCCCATCTAACTCACCTATCTTACCTTATCCCCTCCCCTTTTGGATTTGGGGAGAATCCTTCCTAGGATTGAAAGCTAGCAGGCCCAGGGCTGTCAACTTACAGTCGAGTGTTTACTTTCCCATGAGCCAAGCATAGAACTTTGGATTGTACTCCAGTTGGGCATCGCAGTCTAGATCGAAGGGTCGGGTACCTACGTGTGTGATGTAAGGACATCTGTGAGGACATCACTGGAATCAATGCGACTAGCAATATGTAACTCTTCCTTTGTCAAGAGGCAATCAAGGTAAGGGTGTCCTTTGATGTGCTCTTCTAGGGGTCGGTCATGAATAGTGGTTAACACCCTATACGAGGTTGGAGCATCATATTCTGATGTCTTGATGGCTCATCACTGCTCAGCATTGGTCATTATTTGGCATCCCTTGAGTTCCCATTGCAATCAAAGGATGTACCAGCTCCGTAAGAATGGGGATTTGGTTTCAGCAAGTGTTTTTAACTCCTCTAATTCTCGATCAGTACAGTAGAAGAGGCTCGCTTATCGTATGACGTGATGAGCCACTGTTTGATGGCTTGCTCTGTAGATATCTCAGTGCAGAGAAACTCTGCAACTAAGTGGGGTGCTTTGATGAATGAAAATTCTAGTGTATCCCATGAACAAGGCATTGTACGAACTTATGTTGCAAAGGGCTCTTGTAATAGGTCCAAGTCCAAGCGGTTGTAACTTAGATCTAGCGACATGAATGTGGCATCTAAGCATCTCTGAGGCAAGCAATGATGTCATCCCCTATGTCTTTGGCTAGATTTGTGGCTAAAAACAAGAATGATTTTCGCTCATAGGAGGGTCTAAGGCATGTTGGTGGTTGAGGTTTGACAAAACTAGAGAGTTGGGAAGCAGATAGTTGCAGGCTCGGTTGTTCATGAGATTGCAGTTGTGTCGCTTGCTTGGCGGGCTTGGACGACTAGACTGTGAATGGGGCATCACTACTTGTGGGTGCAGCCTCCTGAGTCTTGATTAAGTTCCGTGAGACTGGTTTGGGAACAACAGGCTGAAGTTTGGGCCACTAGACCTAGTCGGTCTTCATGTGCATAATCACTTGCGAGTCAATGTGCTTGGTGACTCGAGTCTTTTGTGGCATTAGGCCTTCCGTTGCATGGTGGGGTACAGTTACGCGTGGGGGTGGCACTTGATTGGTGCTCTTGGCTGCTTTAGACTTAGGGATCCATATACAGGCATTACCCTCATAATAACCTTGTGCGTGCAATAGGTTCTTAGGAACCCATCGCGGCTTAATCACCTGCCACTATTTGTAGCCTTGTTTTGGCCTTCTAGGTTTTGAGGTTGTGTTGTTAGCCTTGTGAAGGCATGACTGATTGCTTTTGGGTGGTAGGTCCTGATGTTTAGGCACCCATCTTAAAGGGTATTCATGGGCATTGACCTTGGTTTCAGTAGGTTGTTGGCATAGGGGTTTGGGAGGGTGTAACAAATCACAACCCTCCTCCTTGGACTTGGTTGAATGCGTGTTTTTTACCAATGGCATTGTGGGTCTGGTGAGAGGCACGTAGCCCTTGCTGAAAGCTGCTAGTATGTAGACATTGTCGATGGCTAAGTGGATGCATTGCAACTCATAATCGACATTGCAGTGAGCTTACTTTTTAAAGGTTCGACCCAGTACCGATTCGGTGCCTGCATTTTTAGTGTTCGGCAACACATAAAATGTCATTGGTATGCTTGCAGACTCGATAGAAACTGTGGCCATGCATTTCCCTAGAAGTGCATATGATCACCCCCCATATGGGCTCAGTTTGGTGGTAATGGGCTGTAGTTGTGGTTTGCCAATATGGGTTCAATGATTGTGGGTTAAGACATTGAAGTATGTTCCCTCATCGACTAAGGCGTTGACAGTGTATGTTTGCTTGGCAGTGATTGTGATGCAGAGGCAGGTAGGTTCTATAGTTTCCTCATTTTCCTCGTCAATCTCCGTGATTGTGGCTACTCGTACTTTGATCGGTGGTTCTAACATAGGTGGTTCGTGCAAGGGGTGCATGGAGGGATAATACTTCTTGATGCGACTGGCATTGAAGAAGCCTACATCCTCACCTTCCAAAGTCTCGAGTTTGACATTACCGGTTCGGCTGATGACACGAACCTTGAAGGGCCCTAGACCTTTAAAATTCATTTTCTGTCTATGGCCCTTAACGGAAAAACAGGAGCACTAAGTCACCTTGTTCAAAGTCGTGTTGCTTGACATACTTGTCAAACCAGCTTTTGCGTCATGCTTTCTTGCATATGAGTGCATGGGTAGCTAGGAGGCGAGTTTCCAAGAGGCGTTCGAGTTCAATTAGATGTCTCGTCCATGCTTCCTTCCCTTCCCATCTTTCGTGAAGTGCGATCCCCAGGCTAGGAACAAAGAATTCTACAGGTAGAATTGCTTCAGTTCCATAGGTCAACTTAAAAAGTGTCTCGCCTACAACCGTTTTGTAGGATGTGCAGTAAGCGCACAAGGCTTCAATTAGCTTGTTATCCCCATCACTACGTGAAGCAGAGACCACCTTAGTTAGGATGTTTACTAGAGTTTTATTGGTGGATTCCACCTGGCCATTTGCCCAAGGGTAGTATGGCAAGGATTTCCAATGGATAATTAGAAAGGTGGATAGAAGATGCACGATCACTTCATTAATGAAGCGTGTGCCTTGGTCGCTTAACCAATTCAATGGGGCAGCCGAATTGTGAGATGACCTGCTCTCATAGGAACTTGGCAGTTCTCACGTCATTCTTTCGCATAGCACGTGCTTCTGCCCATTTCGTTAAATAGTCATTGGCTACAATGATATATTTGGCTTGAGAGTATTGTGTCGCATGACTAACAGGTCCTATGAAGTCAATTCCCCACTTCTCAAAGGGTTGTCATGCAATTATTGGGGCTAGCTCCATTTGATCTTTGTGAACCGGGACCTTTGTCCGTTGACACTCGTCACAGTGCTTAATGAACCGTGCCGCATCGTAGAAAAGCATGGGCCACCACAGTTGAGACTGCAACACCTTGCGCACTATTGTTTCTCTGCTAAAGTATCCTCCTGCGATTCCATTGTATCCTTCTGAGAGCACTTTGTGTGTCTCGTATTCACATATGCATCTGCCCAACAAGCCGTCTTGCCCTAGCCTATACAACTGACCTGCTATCAATTAATAGGGTTGGATCTTAAGGATGAGTCGTCTAAGTTGATCTTTCTCTATTGGTCATTCACGTAGTCCATGCTCAAGCACTTGGACTATGTCATCTACCCAATATGGCATCAAGTCGGCTCGAAATAATTCTCTCTCACCCGACAGGCTAAACAAGTGCATGTTTAGCAAATCATCTATGATGCCTTGTCCAGTGGCCTCTCCCGTGGGGATGCATGACATGTGGTCAACCATGTAGTGTTGTTTCCCTTTTCATACAACCACGAAGAAGTCGAATTCTAAAAGCAGAAGGAGCCATCGAGCTATGCGACATGTAGCACAAGGTTTGTTTACTAAATATAGCAAGGCTTGATGATCCACAAAGAAGGTGAAAGGAGTAGCCAACAAATAATGCCGAAATTTCTTCACGACAAATACCATGGCCAGACCTTCTCTTTCTGTTGTCGAGTAGTTCATCTCGGTGTCAGTGAGCTGTATGCTAGCAAAGCTCACTGGATAGTCGAGATTGTGTTCACCTGGTTGGCACAACACTACCCCTATAGCGAATTTCGAAGCATCAATATGCACGTGGAAGGTAATGGTCCAATCTAGGGCTCGTAGAATCGGTGTTGTGGTCAAAGCTTTTTTTAGTTCCTCATATGCATGTTGGCACTCTTCAGTCCATTCGAATATAATCAATAGCTTGTACAAAGATCTAGCAATCAATGCATAATTCAGTACAAACCATCGATAATACCCGTATGACCTAAGAAGCATTGCACTCCCTTATAGTTGGTCGGGGGTGGAAGATCAATAATGAACCTGACTTTCGAAAAGTATGTGGTGATGCCGTTTTTCGACACCAGGTTCCCTAGGATACATCAGTGCTTTACCCAGAACTGGCACTTTAAGGGGTTTAGAGAGAGGCGATATAGGCGACACCATTCAAAGACCACTGTCTCTAGGTCGAGTGAACACACAAGTCATCTACAAAGACCTCCAACTCTTTCCTAAGCATGCCTTTAAATATAGTGCACATAAGATGTTGAAAGGTGGCTGGAGTGTTTGTCAACCCGAAGGGCATGACTATGTAGACGAAGACACCCCACTCAGTAGTGAATGTAGTCTTATGCCTATCGTCAGGATGCACCTGCACTTGATTGTATCCAAAGAAGTCGTCTAGAAAACTATAGGCCTCCTTGCCTGCCACTCCCTCGAGCATGTGCTCGGTGTATGGCAATTGGTAATTGTCCCTCTTAGTTGCAGCATTCACCTTCTTATGATTGACGCATACCCTAATCTTACCATTCTTCTTCATTACAATGACTATGGGTGATACCCAGTCTGTGTGCTCAATTTCATAGATGAATCCCGCTCTCATCAACTTGTCGATCTCTTTCTTGACCGCATGAGCGTGTTTTGGATTCATGGGGCATGATCGCTGCTTGGCCGGCATTGCATCTGACGTCATGGGTATGTTGTGAGTCACTACACTTGGATCTACCCCCTTGAGTTCTTCTAAGGACCATGCAAATACGTCTATATACTATCGTAAGAGGACAAGGAGATGTGTCTCCTCCTCCTCCGTCAGGTCATTGGCAATAAAGACAGGTCGGGGTGTCTCCCCTTCTTGGGTTAGGTTCACCTCCTTGATCTTGGCAGGTCCCTCAATGGGTTCACTTGTTTGCCCTTGACGTTTAGCACCCAGCAGGATCACTACCCTATCGCCCTTTTTGAACCTTGTAAATCTCTTGGGGAGGTCATGTGGTTTTCACTATTCGTCCACTCTTGCGTCCTTAGACTGGTCTACCCTTTCTTCTTTTAAGTGTTTGCGCCTCAGGTGGACAAGCAAGTCCCCTTCGTACGTTTAGCCTTGAGATGCCCTGGTATTTTCGCGTCGCTTTCTGAGCTCACTTCCGACTCGGAATCGAACTCTCCGTCTTCGCTAGGTGAGGTAGTGACAAATGACGTTTGACATCGAGAAGTGCTTAAAAATAGCCAAAATTTTTGAATTTCAGGGGAAAAATAGACTTCGTTGAAGGGGGCAACTGCAATCAGTATGATTTTAAGTAGCAAAGCCCCAAAAGTGCTTTAAAGACCCACCAAGAGATGGTTGGGGAGTTTATATAATTTCTCGGCATATCAAATGAGACTCCCGGCAATGGGGGACTCCAAGACGGACTGCCAAAGATTTCCAGACCTCAAATCGGATGCCGGACAATCGAATGGTAATGCTCGAGAGGCGTCAAAGAGTCAATTTTCATGAAAAAATCAAATGGTGGCGGATGGTCAAGCTGGAGTTTTCCTAGATGCATTTCGACGTCAAGAATCCAACACAAGTTTCAGTTCGTCGATTCGAGCCCATTTGACCCTCCATTTAATCCCCCCAAGGTTCGGCGTTGTGAAGTGGCTACTGGATCTGGAAGCTGGGAAGAGCGTGACAGGCCCTAGTTTTGTAGATTTCGATGTCACGAAGCCACCTATCCAGTCGGATTGTAAATTAGAGTTCGTTTGGGCCTTCAAAATTGAAAAATCCACTTGCGAGACAGTGTGAACACAAAAAAAATGAACAGTTTATTTTAATGTTTTAAACCTTAGGCTAAATAAAAGCCTTGAAACTAATGCAAAAACTATTAAACAAATGGAAGTGTCAATGCGCCTCCTCATTTTTGCTCGATGCCTCTCTGATTCAAACCCGTTTGGAGAGAGAGAGGGAGATTCTCGATCAGAACATGGAGAGGAACAAGATGGCTGCAAGCTTGCTTGTTTTAATGGAGAATTTAAAAATCTCATTTTTTAGTCTTTCTCTCTCCTCCCTCTCTCTCCCCTTAAGGGGCAGTTCATGCCCATGAAGAATATTGAAAATCGATTGAAGACCACTTGTCTGGCATGGTACTGAATCACTCCCAGATCAATGGAGGGCTAGATTTGGCTGTTCGGAGGCTCAACCTTGAATGAGGGCTGATCTACAATCTTGCATCTGATTTTAAGACCCGCAAAGAAGGAAAAAACTGGTAATTCTATTTTACAAAGGAAAATTGCTTATTTTGAATATTTGATTGAGCCAATGTTGTTCTTATGGAGTGAGAATTGGTAGACATGTTTTTTATTGTTTGTTCTGTGCTTGCATGATGAAAAAATCAGAAAAGATAAAGTCAAAATGCTGGAAATATTTTTTAGAAACCCGTAAAATACGGTTTTTATGAGAAAATGGGATTTTTGGTGTTTTCGGGTGGGATAAACCAATACACATGGGATAAAATGCTAATAAAATCTATATTTCTGTTATTCTAAGAATCAAGAGCCACATATCTAAAAATATATCAATTTTTTTTTGGAAAAATAGAGGAAAATAGAGAAAAATGGAGAAAAATAAGAGAAAAAATAGGAATATGCCTTAGAAAAAGACGAAAAAGTATAATAAGTAGTTGTGGATGTATGGTGGGGAAAAGCATGAGGTTTGGCCTAAGTTTGCCCTATCTTTTTGTTATAGTGTGTGATTTATTGCTCTTTATACACTAAATCATGACAAAATAATCTCTATACACCTATGCAATGAAGCAAAACTTAAGCGGTGAGGGGGAGTAGGATTTTGTGCAACAGTTTGAGGTTGAAACAATACAAATTCTGATTGGTTTTTCTATGCATAGCTTTTAGGAAATGGCCTATTTAAAAATTAGGGATCTAGTAGCACAAGGTTTGCCTTGGTGCTAGATTCTTGCAATGAAGCATATATGTATTAGTTGGAATGCATGGAAAGACTGTTTACGTACTAGCACATACGCTGATTTCGAAACATAACTGTTTGTGCACGATGAGACATCCACTATTGCATTGATCATACATGTGGTATCAACTCCTAGAAATGCATATCAATTGTTTGGATTATAGTTGACCCACGCTTGAGAAGGTGAGATTCCCCTTGCCGTAGGTTAGCCGTTTGTTTCTTGGGGGAAATTATTAGTGAGGAAACATGGTATCTTCTGGATCTCGCTGACAAAGAGAGGAGTCTTGTGCGAATGTGTTTATATGTAAAAGCAACGCATCGAGGGGCCAATCCCCAAGATGTAGGAGAGCTATAGTGGGGCCACGACAATCAGTCGATGGGGTGCCTCCTGTGTATGTGATACGTGACACTTATTGCGAATATGTGTGGGATACCCCCTTTTAGGGGTTTTGAGGAAGGTGCCATTGAGCTACAAACGCAATATTAGATGTATCTAGTGTACATTTAGTTATCACAGACGCTCCTGGCCTGCGAGGCCATGTGGTGGGGTTGTCTGTTAACTACATGAGGTCGGGCTAGTGCCATAGCGAGTGCCGGCCCATTTTCGGTCCCATGAGTGGTGTGTCTGCCATGAGTCGCCTCAAAGTGGTGGTTTTCGAATCTAGGGTCTCTTGGGACCTACTTGTTAGTTGATGTCCTTTGAAGAGATCCGTCAAGCCGAACTCCAAAAACATGAGAGAGCCGAGAGGGCTAGACGGAGGGCCGAAATCAATAGGTGTTATTCTCCTAAAATGAGTAGTCCTAAACCTATTCAAGGGCGGGGTCTTAGTAACCTTAGCCTGAATCAAAGTCTGTTAGGAGGTGGAAGTTCTAGTACTTCTCCCCTCCCAATTAATCTACCCACTTCGAGTGGTGTGACAGCTTTGCCTGTCCCGGTTCCATTAGCAAATCTGATCATTGCCATGGCGCAACCTATCGCAATCCCTATGGGAACGGCGGATTTGCCAGCCTTAGGTTTCCCCCTACCCATTTTTAATGGGTTAGTGGAAGACGATGGAGAGCTTCATATAAGGGAGTTCCAAAAGCTAATGTTTAACTGCTACATCCAAGAGAAAGGGCATCTAATAATGTTCTTCAACATGACCCTGAAGGGAAGGGCAGCTATATGGTATCACGGCCTTGAGGTCGCGGAACCATATCCACCGTGGACTTATTTTATGAAGCCTTTCGAAGGGATTTCACCCTTGAGAGGGGTGGCTAATATTGGCTGCGCGTGTTGAATTTGATAGGCCAAGAACCACATGAAGATATATGAGCGCATGCCAAGAAGATCGAAGAGGTTTCCCATAAATTGGATGCCTCTATCCCTATCGCACCTACTTCCCAGTTGCAATACTTCTTGCATGGTCTTGATTTTAACATCCAAGTGCAGCTGAGTAGTGTCATCTTGGTGGATATAGACACTGCCATTAGACAAGCATAAGAAATAAAGTCCCGTCTGCAAGCAGCCTATGCTTCTCAAATCAATCCCAATATGGGTCTAGCATCAAGAAATAATTTGCAATTGATCAATGGCAGTGGAAGCTAAGGGATAGGGATGGCCAACCCTAACGGGAGAGGGAACGTGGTGCCAAATGTGCCTTTATTGCTAGCTCCACCTAACTGTGACTCTGCCTATGGCTCGTCAGATGCCTCCAAATGTGGGAGGCCAAGCAGTGAACCCTAACGTCATTCCTGTGGGTTAGCAACCAATGCAACCAATGCCTAATCAGATTGTGCAGCCAAGGGACTGACGGGCAAATGATCAGGGCTATGAGTCGAGTTCGTCAAATGTCCTTAGCGAAGTCAAGGACATGATGAAGCACTACACAGATATGATTTTTGAACAATATCGGCAAATAGCCGTTGATGTTAATTTCTTAAAGAAACAACAGAATCTGATAGGGAGTTGATGCCCCGAAGAGGGTGCACCCTCTAGATTCAGCTGCAAATGGTGTGGTGGGCAACATTGCCCAAATGTCAAGTGTGACATTTGCGGGAAGTCTGGCCATTTAGCAGCCACATGTTGGAGAAAGATGAGTTCCCTCCAACAAGGCAATCGGCAACCAGGGCCTGTTAATCATCATGCACAAGGAAACAATTTTCAGCAGGATGATGGGCCGAAACAAATACTCCAAATGGGTAAGACTACTGTCGAAGAACTGTTAAGGTGGCAGTGAAGTGAGCCTCATTGAGGCTGTGCAAGTTAATAGCACTGAAGCTTCTAGCCTACGTGCTGTAACAAGAGGTCAAAAACATAGAGAAGGCGACAAAGATAATGTAAAACCAATCGAGAGAAACCCTAGGCAGGGTGATAAAGGAACACAAGTTCTAAATCCTGACAAGGAAGGGGGACCTCTAAAGCCCGTAGAGAGTAAGGCTGACACCAAGAGAGAAAGAGATGTCGAGAAAGAAGATGAGAGTTGAAAAAAGGGCAATAAAGCTGGTGCAGTGCCCTAAAGAGCGGATGGTTTGGCGTGAGAAGCAAGCTTTAGCGAATTATCATGAATTTGATTTAGCTAGCTCCCTTTGCGATGTTAGACTAGACATGAATCTCTTGCAGCTAATTAAGCTGTCACCAGGAGTATGCAAAAAATTTAAAAAGATCTTGCGTACAGGTTATATCGTAGAACCCTTAGGAATAGCACGGGTAGGGGATGACTGGTTTGAACATGCCAAAAAGCACTGCCCAATGGTTGCAACATATGTTTATGGGATTCTAGTGGATAATGCTATCATCGATAGAAAATCCTTGATTAATATTATGAGTTCTGAATTGATGGATAGGTTGGGTCTTATGATTCAGAAAGATGCCTCCACAATCCTTAGAATGGCTGACAATAGTTTGAGACAGCCGGAGGGTTGCATTACTAAAGTCCACACGACAGTTGCCAACGTAGAATACCTGTTAGACTTTAGGGTAATCCGATTTGCAGGGCGTCCGAGTTACCAAGTACTGCTTGATCAACCTTGGATTTTGCAAGGATACTATCAAGTAGATATACCTGCTGGTAGGTTTATATTTGGCAAAGGTGCTAGACATGTGTGGTAGTCAATGCATATCCTGAATCACCTCAAAGTGAGTGAGCTCCCTTATCTTCTATAGAGTTAGAGACAATGGAAGATGTGTCTGCAAGTGAGACGTTGTCAACTGACAAATCCAAAGAGGGATCGACCACAGAAGACGTCTATCAAGTAACGTTGAACGAGCCATTATAAGCTCAACATAGAATAAGGGACACCAATGTTATTGAGCTAGACCTTGGTATGCCAGACGATGAGCAGCCAATAAAGCTGGGGACCATGCTTAGTGCGGAGGAACGGGAGGATTATGTCACTCTAATCCAAGGGTTCTGCAATATTTTCGCTTGGAGTTACGATGAACTTAGGGGCATTCCTCCCAGCCTCGCTATCCATACAATTCCATTGAAGGAAAGAAGCCGTCCTGTGCAACAGAAAGTTAGGCGTATGCCGTTTGAGTTGTGTGATGGGCTATTCGAGGAGTTACAAAAATTATGGAAAGCGGGCTTGATCCTCCCTGTGTAGCACACTGAATGGTATTCACCAGTTGTGATCAGGAAGAAGAAAAATAATCAAATATGACTGTGTGTGGACTTTCAAGAGTTGAATAAGCAAACAGTTAAGGATTATTATCCACTACCCTTTATCGACCAGATTCTAGATCAATTGACAGGTAGGGAGATATATTCATTCATGGACTATTTTGCATGCTATAATCAGATGGTGATTGCAGAAGAGGATAAGCTCAAAACAACATTCATAACAGTCTACGGGACCTTTGTGTATCATGTGATGGCATTTGGTCTATGTAATGCACCTGGTTCTTGGCAATGAACTGTCAATAAGACCTTTGGTGACCACCGTGAGAGAAAGACAGTTGATTATTTTACTAAAATGTTTTGAATGATGTAGACAATTTTGCATAGCTCTCAATCCAAGGAAGTGCATTTTTGGCGTACCTTATGGGCTCCTGCTAGGCCATGTAGTTAGCTCGGTAGGGATTGCAACAGATCCTGAAAAAATCAAAGCTATAGTCACCATGAATCTGCCGTGCACCCCCAAAGAAGTCCACATCTTTTTGTCATCAATTGGATATTATCGATGGTTCATAAACGCATTGGCAGAAAGAACATTGCCATTGACAAATTTGTTGTCCTTCAATTGTTTGTTTATGTGGAGTGACCCTTGTAAGGTGGCTTTCGAGGATGTAAAGTAGGAACTCGTAAGAGCACCTATGCCAAGCACCGAAGAGGGTCGAATTTTTTTATATCTTTTCAGTAGCTACCATGCATAGCATTAGTTGTTGTTTAGCACAGATATGGAATAGAAGTGGTATCACCTAATTGTTTTTGCCAGTCGGAAGCTGAATGTATCCAAAAGTAATTATACTTATATGGAAAAGTTGTGTCTTGCGATGGTCTTTGTGACTAAAAAGTTCAAGCACTACATCCTTTATGAGATGTTTGTTCTTTATACGAAGGCAGAAGGACTACAACTGCTGATGAATAAGCTACAACTGCCCAACCATTTGGCAAAGTGGTTAATCACTCTGTAGGAGTTTGACTATGAGGTTAAGAGCAAGCCACCCAGGTTGCAGGTTATCGTAGAGTGCCTTGTGGACTTTGGGGAGACAAAGAAAGCACTACATCCTTTATGAGATGGTTGTTCTTTATACGAAGGCAGAAGGACTACAACTGTTGATGAATAAGCTACAACCGCCCAACCGTTTCGCAAAGTGGTTAATCACTCTGTAGGAGTTTGACGATGGTCTTTGCGACTAAAAAGTTCAAGCACTACATCCTTTATGAGATGGTTGTTCTTTATACGAAGGCAGAAGGACTACAACTGCTGATGAATAAGCTACAACCGCCCAACCATTTGGCAAAGTGGTTAATCACTCTATAGGAGTTTGACTATGAGGTTAAGAGCAAGCCACCCAGGTTGCAGGGTATCGTAGAGTGCCTTGTGGACTTTGGGGAGACAAAGAAAGCTCTAGCTGAAGGCATTGACTGGGACTCATTGTTCAAGATTGACACGACATCTATTCCCTCCTAGTATGCAGCAATAACACATTATTTGTCGATGGGAGAGACTGGAGTTGGTCTATGGAAGTCAGAAAAGTAAAAGATCAAGCAGCAGGCTTTAAAATTCACAATAATCGTAGGCACGTTGTATTGGCAAGGGGTAGATGATATCTACCACTGATGTATAATGCCTAACGAGGTCACCTTCATCTTAGAAGAATGCCATGACTTTGCTTGCGGAGGTCATTTTGCTGGGTGGCTAACTGTGCAAAAAGCCTTGAGGGCGGGATATTGGTGGCCGGCCATTTTCCAGGATGCATTCGAGTACGTTAAAAGATGTGACATCTACCAATGACATGATATCCGAGAGAATAGGAAGCGACCACTCACTCCTATTATGGTGAACCTTTCGTTCAAGAAGTGGGGGATCAACTTTATGGGCCCTATTACTCCGCCGTCCACTGCACAGAAAATATATATTATTGTAGTGATTGATTATTTTACTAAGTGGTCGGAAGCATGTGCAGCACAGAAAGACGATGCAAAGGAAACCGCCAGTTTCCTATTAGAGCAAATAGTATGTTGATTTGGTCCGCCAAAAGAAATAGTAGCGGATAGGGGGACGCATTTTCTGAACAAAGTGATAAAAAGCCTGACTAAGGCTTGGCACATCAATCACAATAAAACAACCCCCTATAACCCACAAACCAGGGAGGTGAAGAGTACCAACAAGTAGCTTGTGGGCATTATGTTATAAGGTAGTATCGGAAAAGAAACGAGATTGGGACAAAAAGTTGTACGTGGCAATGTGGGCATATAATACGACGTTCAAACGAGCTACTAGTCACACCCCATTCAAGCTAATATATGGAGAGGAGTACGTCCTACCTCTAGAGATTGAGTTGCCGATGATAAGATTCACAATCAATCATTCTTTGGATGATGGGGATGCCCTCTTAGAGCACTTTATGACTCTGGCACACCTCGATGAGATTAGATTGTAGAGCTTGCTACATCAGGAGGTGACCAAGCATCGGATGAAGCAACTCCATGACCTAAAAGCAAAGAAATACACTTTTAAGAAAGGATAGCTAGTGTTGTACTATGATGCATGTAGATAATTATTTCCAGGAAAGCTAGAGCCCAAATGGGACGGTCCTTATAGGATTGTCAGGATCGGGAAGAATAAATCCACAGTATTATTGGTAGATCTTGAGGGTGTGGAGTTTGAGAATAAGGTTAATCTTAATAAGATTAAACCTTATTATTTTTTACTATGCTAATGACATAAGTGCCTTGTAGGTCTATGCACGATTGATCAGACATCTGCAAGGAAACAACAATAGAGGTTGATGGGTCGATTGATCCCTTATTTGGAGCACCCATACTTAGAGTAGTGATATCATCAAGGAAAGCTCATTTGGTGGAGTAAAGGCTATAAAGTGACTGAGCAAGACGACGGGACATTCATTTGGGAGATTAAGGTCTTCTGTTATCATTGTTTGTAGATTTTGACGAGCATCCTTGTAGTCTTTAATGATGAAGGTGGGATGGAGCCGTCAATTCATCCTCTCAATATGTTGAATTTTGACTATCATAATTACGAATAGGGGAGTTCTGGATGGTTGGATGTGTAAACCCATTGTTGACGGGCATTCAAGGGTCCTAATAAAAAAGGGAGTGTTGGAGTAGCTATCCAAGATCCTCGATGTAGAGTTACAATGAAATTAGCTGCTTATCTCGGGGTAGGATTCACTAACAACATGGTGGACTATAAAGCCTTGATTATGGGACTGAATGTTGCCAAGAAAGGTGGTATTCGGCAGTTGTTAGTAAAAAGGGATTCCCAGCTAATCTTAAATTAACTCAATGAGACATATACAGTTTGGAATCCTATCCTTCATATGTATCATCGATCTGCTATAACCCTACTTGATGAATTTGAGAGTGTATCTCTTCACAACTGATTCCACATCCTTGGAATCAGTTTGTGGATTCACTAGCCAATTTTGCTTATGAAGAGGACCTCTTCTTCAACTGTGGTCCTAGTCCCCGGATGTTGCTCTTGATAATGAGACATGACCTGATCACTTGTGGGGAATGTTATTAGACCACGCGTTATATGGCAGGTGATGGTTGATTTGGGTAATGCAAAGAGTAGCTGATACCCATCTACCACTATTATCCTGGACCCATAGGTTGGTCAGACGACATGTTATGTGCATGCCTCTTACTATATATGCAGGAGGTATGGTTGATACATTTAGTTTAGGGCTGAGAGCCCTATTTTTCCCTTGGAATAGAGCATATTTTTGTATATCTGCCTTCTTCCAAGGAGGGATCTATGTGAGATGGTTTGTTTGATTTCTTTAGGCGAAGAGGGCTAGTTAGTTTGTAGTACAAATGTGCTATTTCTTTAGGCCAAGAGGGCCCTATATCTATTTGGTGTAGGTATGGTTAATGGTTTGTTGTTTTAGTGATTGCATCATACAGGTTGATGAAGTCATCGGAGGGAGCCTTTGTTGCGGAGGAGCTTCTTGTGGCCATTCCAGGTGGTTTCATCCCCTTTCCAAGTCTTTTCCCTTAAGCCATTAATGATATACATGCCTGTGAGGGTTACTTTTTTTTGTTTGTTGGGGACCAACGATCAAGGCATGAAGTCCCATGGTTAGGTTATGTATGTTTGTGGGAGGTCTGAGTAGTCACTGCCTCCTATAAAAGCATTAATAGGTGTTGAAAGACCTGTTTTTGAAGGAAATTCTAGTGACCCTATTCTTCTGACCTGCTAGGCCGTTGTTCTAGGAGGTCCTATTAGTGTGAGGCAGTTAGACAAGCATACTAAAATGATGATATAAAGAAGCACAACCCTAAATATCTGATAGAGAATCTATGAATTACAGAGGTGTGTAAAAAGGGATTCTGATCCCTATAAAATATAGAAAAGGAAAGACAAATTTTTTTTTGAGTAGTTGATCATCGCCTTGTAAAGGCCTAGTAGGTTCCTGGGGACGAGTCAGACCCAGGGCCAATGCCTTGTCTTCTTAGGGGTGGCATCTAGCTGAAAAAATAAAAATAAAAGATGGTTGGAGAAAAAATAAAAGTGAGCATTAGAAAAGGATTAAGTGTCACCTCGTGAGGACTTGATAGGTTCTTGGGTACCGAGACAGGACTTGAGGCCAATGCATTGTTCTCCTTGGGTCACTACGCTCAACTCCCTCCTTTTTACACGCCCGAGTATGAAAAATAAGAGGCTAAAGGACCAATGTGCTAAAAGATAATATTTTGTTGATCAGGCTATAGGAGTCCTTGCCTAGTAGGAGCTCCTAGTTGAGTTGTCGTTAGGTAGGTAGTTTAGGCCACCACTTAGGCTGACCTTTTTGATTGTTCTTTTTTGCTTGGCTGTGTTGCAACAATTGGTTAGTGACTAGCTTTAGGCTTTTTATCAGATTCTACTAGGCCTACTCCTCGCAGATTTCATGCCTTGGTTTTGTCAAGGGGTAGGGTGAGAGCTGTGATGTGTTTTGATGCGTATCTCTTTTGTATCAGCGTGATGCTCTTTATGATTGTGTATGTGCAGATCTGTTCGTGGGATTTGACGGGCCGAGTCACCCTATCCCGTGGGGTTGCCAATGAAAAATGATTTTTGACATCGAGAAGTGCTTAAAAATAGTCAAAATTTTGAATTTCAGGGGAAAAATGGACTTCGTTGAAGGTGCCAATTGCAATCAGTACGATTTTAAGTGGCAAAGCCCCAAAAGTGCTTTAAAGACCCACCGAGCGATGGTTGGGGAGTTTATATAATTTCTCGGCATGTCAAATGAGACTCTCAACAGTGGGGGACTCCAAGATGGACTGCTAGAGATTTCCAAACCTCGAATTGGACGCCGCACAATCGAATGGTAGTGCTCGAGAGGTGTCAAAGAGCCAATGTTCATGAAAAATCAAATGGTAGCGGATGGCCGACTTGGAGTTTTCCTAGATGAATTTCGACGTCAGAGATCCAATGCAAGTCTCGGTTCATCGATCCGAGCCCATTTGGCCCCCCATTTAATCCCCCAAAGGTTCGGGATTGTGAAGCAACTACTGGATCTAGAAGCTTGAAAGAGCGTGACAGGGCCTAGTTTTGTAGATTTCGACGTCACGAAGCCACCCTCTAGTCGAATTGCAAATTAGAGTTCGTTTGGGCCTTCAAAATTGAAAAATCCACTTGCGAGAAAGTGTGAACACAAAAAGATGAACCAGTTATTTTAATGTTTTAAACCTCAGGCTTAATAAAAGCCTTGAAACTAATGCAAAAACTGTGGAATAGAGGGAAGCGTCAATGCATCTCCTCATTTTTGCTCGATGCCTCTTCTATTCAAAGCTATTTGGAGAGAGAGAGGGAGATTCTCGATTAGGGAAGGGAGATGAACAAGATGGTTGCAAGCTTGCCCGTTTTAATGGAGGATTTAAAAATCTCATTTTTTAGTCTTTCTCTCTCCTCCCTCTCTCTCCCCTTAAGGGGCAGTTCATGCCCATGAAGAAGATTGAAGATCGATTGAAGACCACTTGTCCGGCATGGTACCGAATCACTCTCAAATCAATGGAGGGCTAGAGTTGGTTGTTTGAAGGTGGGCTCAGCATTGAATGAGGGCTAATCTAAAGTCCTGCATCAGATTTTAAAACCCGCAAAGAAGGAAAAAACCGGTAATTCTATTTTACAAAGGAAATTTGCTTGTTTTGGATATTTGATTGAGCCAATGTTATTCTTATGGAGTGAAAATTGGCAAACATGCTGTTTACTATTTGTTCTATGCTTGCATGATGAAAAAATCAGAAAAAAAAAAGTCAAAATGCTGGAAATAATTTTTAAAAACCCGTAAAACACGATTTTTATGAGGAAAATGGGATTTTTGGTGTTTATGGGTGGGATAAACCAATACATATGGGATAAAATGCTGATAAAATCTATATTCTGTTGTTCCAAGAATCAAGAGCCACAAATCTGAAAAAATATCAAATTTTTAATTCGAAAAATAGCGAAAATGAAAAAAAATAAGAGAAAAAATAGGAATATGCCTTAGAAAAATACGAAAAAATATAATAAGTGATTGTGGATGTATGGTGGGGGAAAGCGTGAGGTTTGGCCTCAATTTTCCCTATCTTTTTATTACAGTGTGTGATTTATTGCTCTTTATGCACTAAATCATTACAAAATAATCTCTATGCAACGAAGCAAAACTTAAGCGATGAGGGGGAGTAGGATTTTGTGCAACAGTTTGAGGGTTGAAACAATACAAATTCTGATTGGATTTTCTATGCATATCATTTAGGAAACAGCCTATTTGGAAATTAGGGATCTAGTAGCACAAGGTTTGCCTTGGTGCTAGATTCTTGCAACGAAGCATATACATATTAGTTGGAATGCATGGAAAGACTGTTTGCATACTAGCACATAGGCTGATTTCGAAACATAACTGTTTGTGCATGATGAGACATCCACTACTGCATTGATCATATATGTGGTATCAACTCCTAGAAATGCATATCAATTGTCTAAATTATAGTTGACCTACGCTTGAGAGGGTGAGATTCCCCTTGTTGTAGGTTAGCCGTTCATTTCTTGGGGGGGATTATTAGTGAGGAAACATGGTATCTCCTGGATCTTGCTGACAAAGAGAGGAGTCTTGTGCGAATGTATTTATATGTAAAAGCATCGTATCGAGGGGCCAATCCCCAAGATGTATTTGTATTTATATGTAAAAGCAAAGTATCGAGGGGCCAATCCCCAAGATGTAGAAGAGCTGCAGTGGGGCCACGACAATCAGCTGATGGGGTGCCTCCTGTGTCTGTGATACATGGCACTTATTGCCAATATATGTGGGATACCCCCTTTTAGGGGTTTTGGGGAAGGTGCTATTGGACTCTTATCCTAGTTACAAATGCAATATTCGATGTATCTAGTGTACATTTAGTTATCACATATGCTCCTGGCCTGCAAGGTCATGTGATGGGGTTGTTTGTTGTATGCATGAGGTCGGGCTAGTGCCATAGCCAGTGCCGACCCATTTTTGGTCCCATTAGGTAGTCTCCCCCGGTGGTCGCAACTCGGAGGGTGACTTTGTTCTAAGCATTGATGTGTTACCCGGTTGGGTTAGGCTTGCTTGTTCCACATCTATGGCTCTTACATGTTCCAACCAAGCACGGTCACAATCCATGCGCATGACCCCTTACTCTATCCTGAAGGTGTTCTTTCTCTTTGGCCTGGAGTCTGCCCGTATATGTTCTATCGCTCGTCCTTTGGTGTTGTATTCTATGGTATCTACCTCATCCTCATCCTCGTCTCACTGAAGCAGCGGCGGTCCTTACATCCGTCATTGGAAGCATCTTCATCTGACCACTCGTCGTCTCCTAGGTCTTGGTATGTCTCGTGCCATGTTGAGCACATTTTTGTGCCTTTATTTGCACTGATTTCCTGGTTATCAAACAAGATCACCTTCTTTGAACTCCTTGTGTAGCTAGTGGAGACATAGACCCCAAACGAACCTAAACCGAGTAAGAGGGTGTGGCAAGAAACCCTAAAACCTACAAAGACGGCCAAAAATTGATCGAACAAGCCTATCAGGCCTAAGACAAGACAAGAGGGCGCAAGCCGCTTAGACGCTTACTCTTCGCACTCACCTTGACTTCCAGCACTTGAAGTACACTTAAGAACAGCCGAAATACTGATTGAGTACAAGTGTACGGAAAAGAACACACTCGCCGCTGAGAGTGGAGATAACTTGAGGATTGCATGCAATAATTAAGAAACTCACTCAGATAAAGGAACAGGAAGGAACCCACCAATAAGAGGAGATCCCCAGACATAGACGAGCAATTGGAGCCCAACATAGGACTAAGCGAATAGCAACAGAAACGTGGCTCTACCCGACCTCCTTAACCTTATCGACAGCTTAGTGGAGCAAGAGAACACAACCATGTCGGAGGAAAGCTCAGACTGTAGGGAGAACAAGGAATTCAACTTAAGAGCTTTTCTAGAAGCTATCCAGTAGTTGGTGAGTAGCTATGACTCTCATGCTTGGTATGAGCACCATGGTAGAGCAGCAAAAGCCATCATACTTGACCTAGAGGAGGAAAGAAAACTAGCCCACAAAGTATTGCAAGGCATAATGGAATACATTCGAGACCAACAGGCTAGGAGCCTGAGACATAACGCAGAGATGTGAGAGATAGAGTGAGTGCTGAACTTAGTAGGCAGAAATCGAATTGACCATGAGAGAACGCTAGAAGGAAACTTGACGCTAAGTGAGCTTCTCATGAAGCGATTGCTAGACAACACAGCAGTAGAGTAGAGCACCGCAGCATTGCCCACGTCACTACTAGCGGGGTTGGGGGTGAACCAAGACTCCAAGAGCCAGTCTAAGATACTAGTTATCACAAAGTAGCTTGATAAGTACCAACCCACGACGATCCGTACAGGTTTATAGAGTAGTTCAAGTAGGTCTACGAGGCCAACGGTCTCACTGACTTAACTCAATGCTCTCAAGCATTCCAGCTTTGCTTAGGAGACAAGGGTCAGACTTGGTACACAAGTCTAGATGCCGCAGAGCGAGTGAACTTGAATGGGTTGAAAAACTCTTCATTAAGAGATTTTCCAAGCCCGAATACTCGGACAACGTGCTAGTACGACTTATGAACATCAAGAAGAAGGAAAAAGAGAACATCCGCGACTATGTGACCCATGTAAGGAGTCTCTTCAAGAGAATCCCGATGGCGGGCGAACGACTGCCGTCACGGCCAAAACAACAATGTCGACGGTATTTATCAGTGGGATATGAAATGAGGAGCTTTCTAAAGCCTTGGCGGGCAACTTGAGCTTGGAGTGAGATGCGCTAGCAAGGGTGTTTGAAGAGGCCATTCGGGTTGACGACCAATTAAAGGAGAGGAGCTCTAGGAACTCAAACCAAGATGAGACCAACTCAAGAAGTTTGGAGAGAGCTTCAGCATCCAACAACCGATCAGGTGCAAGTACCCAAGATAAGGGAAAGGTTGCAAACACCAACTAAGAATTGGCTGACATGAAAATGGAAATAGCTAAGATGTAGGAAGAAGTGCTAAGATGACCAATGCGACCACATGTCCAATGCATGTACTGTGGTGAGAACCACTTTTCGGCTGAGTGTCAAGACCCTAGGTCACAACCTTGTGCTAATTGCGGTAGGTTTTGTCACAATAGTGTGCATTGTAAATTTCCTAGAAGACTTCCATGCTCACAACCGTACCTAGCGAGCAGGCCGCAACAATTCTTCCGGAAGGGGAGCGCCATTTTCCCTTCCTGTGCCAAATGATGCTAAGCCGACCATTCCTAGAATGGATATAAATCCTACTGGAATACCTAGACCACCTAGCCCCTATGTGACACATCCACAGATTGATGCTCCAATCCACTACGTGGAAGAGCCAAATGAGGAAGAGCCTTACATATACCCTTACGCCTCACATGATGATGAGGGAAATGTAGTCCTTATGGACTATCGACCAGTACCGGTGATGGCATTAGGTAGAGGATGAGGTAGAGGCCTAGGAGGGCATATCCATGATCCAATCATGTGTTGGACTTGCGGCCACCCAGGACATATCTCATCACGATGTCCTGAATGGGAGCAACAAAATAGAGACAAGGTTGACCTAAGGTGTCTTGAGTGCGGAATCACTCATCTCTTCGTTGACTGTCCAAAACGACAACCACCCTCAAACTCAGCTAATGTGCCATCCATCCCATTGGGGCTGTTTGGTGTCGAGAATTCGGACAGGGAAGCTACACCTATATCATTGCATGTCATGACCCGTGCACAAAAGAAGGAGGCCAGAATATCACTGCTAGGTCCTAGCAATCTTGACGTGGCCCTGATAGGGAAAAGGCCAAAATCGCACTGAAAACTGAGAGCGCCACAATGCTACCTGATGGAAAGAAAGTCATTGAGCTGAGGTAGAGACATCAGCCCCTAAGACTATGGAAAAGGGAAGTGGTAAGGTGGGGTAGTACCTCGACCCGAAGTGCCAACTAAAGGCCATTGAGAAGTGAAGGAATGGGTAAAGGAGGCTTAGGAACACCTAAAAGATATGGAGCCCATCTTGGAGGATGAGATCGAGAATCTCTCTAGCATCAGCACGCCATTCTCACCCCCTCCATCAAAATAGAGAGATGCGGCTGTGCCACAAGCAGTTTTGCTTAGGCAAGGCCTTAACTCTACAAGCTAGCAACCTAGTCATAGGGGTGCTGGCCAGGACAATCCGGAACAAGAGAAAGATTTTTTAGTCCTCGAACCACCCAATCCATTCGGCCCTGGGACCACTAGGATAACTCGAATCGCTCAACTCAGACACATACTGCTCGGCTCTTCCGAGTCAACCCCTCGGGCCACTCGGCCCTCGGCCCACTTTTGTCATTCGGCCCTCGGACCACTTGGCCCTTGGCCCACTTTTGTCACTTAGCCCTCGGACCACTTGGCCCTCTGAGACACATTTGTTTGGTTGTCCGAGCTGTAAGTTTGACTGGTGTCCTTATTCAACCATTCGGCCCGTCCGAGTCTACCACTTGGCACCTACAGTTTGGACAAGTTGGACCGAGTTAGACTTTTGTAAATTTTGTGGAAGTTTACACTAGACCCAACTAGATCTCAACAGAGCCAACCTTTGTGAGCCATCTTGATGCCCATGACTCGATTTTGGCACAAGGAATAGGCAAATTTGCAAGACATGGCTGCTTAGCCTAGAGACAAACCCCAAATGAACCTAACGCGAGTAAGATGGCATGGCAAGAAACCCTAAAACCTACCAAGATAGCCAAAAATTGATCGAACAAGCCTATCAAGCCTAAGACAAGACAAGAGGGTGCAAGCCGCTTAGACGCTTGCTCTTCGCACTCACCTTGACTTCCAGCACTTGAAGTACACCTAAGAACAATCGAAAGCCTGATTGAGTACAAGTGCACGGAAAAGAACACACTCCCTGAGTGGAGGTAACTTTAGGATTGTATGCAATAATTAAGGAACTCACTCAGATAAAGGAACGGGAAGGAACCCACCAATAAGAGGAGATCCCCAGACATAGACGGGCAATTGGAGCCCAACATACGACTAAGCAAATAGCAACAGAAACGTGGCTCTACCCGACCTCTTTAACCTTATCGATAGCTTAGTGGAGCAAGAGAACACAACCATGTTGGAGGAAAGCTCAGACTGCAGGGAGAACAAGGAATTCAACTCAGGAGCTTTTCTAGAAGTGATCCAGCAGTTGGTGAGTAGCTATGACTCTCATGCTCAGTATGAGCACTGTGGTAGAGTGGCAAAAGTATTACAAGGCATAATGGAATACAATTGAGACCAGCAAGCTAGGAGCCTGAGGTAGAATGGAGAGATGCGAGAGATACAGTGAGTGGTGAACCTAGCAAGCAGAAATTGAACTGACCATGAGAGAGCACTAAAAGGAGACTTGACGCTAAGTGAGCTTCTCATGAATTGATTGCTAGACAACACAGTAGTAGAGCAGAGCATTGTAGCATTGCCCATGTCACTACTAGTGGGGTTGGGGGTGAACAAAGGCTCCAAGAGCCAGCCTAAGATACTAGTTGTCACAAAGCAGCTTGATAAGTACTAGCCCCAAGACGATCCATACAGCTTTATATAGCATTTCGAGCAGGTCTGCAAGGCCAACGGTCTCACCGACTTGACTCAATGCTCTCAAGCATTCGGGCTTTGCTCAGGAGACAAGGGTCGGACTTGGTACAAAAGTCTAGACGCCGCAGAGCAAGTGAACTTCAATGGGTTGAAAAACCTCTTCATTAAGAGATTTTCCAAGCTCGGATACTCGGACAACCTGCTAGTACGACTTATGAATGTCAAGCAGAAGGAAAAAGAGGACATCCGCAACTATGTGACCCATGTAAGAAGTCTCTTCAAGAGAATCCTGAGACTGAAAGAGCAATGTTGATGGTATTTATCAGTGGGATACAAAATGAGGAGCTTTATAAAGCCTTGGCAGGAAACTCGAGCTTGCAATGAGACGCGCTAGCAAGGGTGTTCGAAGAGGTCATTCGGGTCGATGACCAATTGAAGGAGAGGAGCTCTAGGAACTCCAACCAAGACAAGACCAACTCAAGAAGTTCGAAGAGAGATTCAACATCTAGCGAGCAATCAGGCGCAAGTACCCAAGATAAGGGAAAGGCTATAGACACCAACCAAGAATTGACTAACATGAAAATGGAAATAGCCAAGATGCAGGAAGTGCTAAGATGACCAACGCGACCACATGTCCAATGCATATACTGTGGTGGGAACCAGTTGCCGGCTGAGTGTCAAGACCCTAGGTCACGACCTTGTGCTAATTGCAGTAGGTTTGGTCACGATAGTGTGCATTGCAAATTGCCTAGAAGACTTCCATACTCACAACCGTATAGTCAACCGTACCTAGTGAGCATGCCACAACAATTCTTCCAAAAGGGGAGCGCCATTGGCCCTTCCCGTGCCAAATGATGCTAAGCTGGCCATTCCTAGAATGGATATAAATCCTACTGGAATACCCAAACCACTCGGCCCCTATGTGACACATCCACCGAGCGATGCTCCAATCCACTATGTGGAAGAGCCAAATGAGGAAGAGCCTTACATATATCCTTAGGTCTTGCATGATGATGAGGGCAACGCAGTCCTTATGGACTATTGACTAGTACCGGTGATGGCATTAGGTAGAGGACGAGGTAGAGGCCTAGGAGGGTAGACCCAGGATCCAATCATGTGTTGGACTTGCGGCCACTCGTCGGGACATATCTCATCACGCTGTCATGAATGGGAGCAACAAAATAGAGATAAGGCTGACCTAAGGTGTCCTAAGTGCAGAATCACTCATCTCTTCATTGATTGTCCAAAACGAAAACCACCCTCAAACTCAGCTAACATGCCATCTGTCCCATTGGGGCTGTTCGGTGTCGAGAATTTGGACGGGGAAGCTACACCTATATCATTGCATGTCATGACCCGTGCACAAACAAAGCAGGCCAGCATATCACTGCCAGGTCCTAGCAATCTTGACGCAGCCTCGATAGGGAAGAGGAGCCATAGGCGGAGGAAGAAGAGATCCAAAGCTAAAGTTGCACTAAAAACTGAGAGTGCCACAACACTACCTGGTGGAAAGAAAGTCACTGAAGCTGAGGCACAGACATCAGCCCCTAAGACTGCGAAAAAGGGAAGTGCGAAGGTGGGGGAGTACCCTGACCCAAAGTGCCAACTAGAGGCCATTGAGAAGGTGAAGGAGTGGGTAAAGAAGGCTCAGAAACACCTGAAAGATGCAGAGCCCATCTTGGAGGATGAGATCCCAGCATCAGCATGCCACTCTCACCCCCTCCACCAAAACCGAGAGATACGACTGTGCCACAAGCACTATCACTTAGGCAAGGCCTTAACTCTACGGGCCAGTAACCCAGTCAGGGGTGCTGGCCAGGACAATCCGGAACAGGAGAAAGATGAGCAGCCAACGACCTCCTTACCATTCTAGTGACCACCTCGGTGATGGTAAACCCGGGAGATCTTCTTAGGTAGCATTCAATTCTATGGCAGGTTTTGAAGCAGTCGGTTGAAGGGTCACAAGAGCAAGCAGCTGCATACCTATAAGAACATGATGCAGAGACACAAATACCAAGTTTGATGTTACACTCCATGCCCAAATCCTTGAACATTAATGCTTTTTGGGAAGGCATCGAGAAGCATGCAGTCTTACCGGCCTAGGCAACACAAGGAAAGGGATTGTAGACACATGGGCACGAGTCAATGTATTAAGCCATACAGTGCTCCTGACTTGGGGCAACCCACTTGTCGAGACTACTAGGTTCAATGTCACATTAGCTAACGGAATGCAAGTGAAGCCATTTGGGGTGCTAAAAATTTGGCCGGTAAAAATTAATGGAGTCTAATTGTTAGTTGACTTTATAGTCATGAAGGGAGTGGACTACGATGTCCTATTGGGCCGACCCTAGATGCGCAATGCCAGAGTGATAGAAGATTGTGGGAATGGTCTCATCTTTCTAGGCAATAGAACAAAAGTCGTGAGGGTAGAAAACCCTGACATGAAATTGATTGCCTATTTTGCCTCTTGATCATAAGAAAATCATTACCCAATTGGTAAGTGAGAAAAGCTTTGTAAGCAGTGAGTCACTGCTGAGGTAAATACCTCTCCATTTCTCATTTACATTTCAGCCTTTTCAATTCCAATCTTGCATATCATGAAAAGGGCAAATGAAAGGCAATTGTATTTCCTTCCTATTCCATGCATATCATACTGATTTTTAGAGCTAGAATTCACTTGCCATGTACTTGCCCACGAGGAAAAGTGGATGCCGGGCGAGTCGGTAGGACAAAAGAGAGGTGACCCTCCCCTACCGACGAGGACCCTGAAGGGGAGCGCAACCCGGCCCGAGAGGGAACTTTGCAAACCCCTCGGGTCTCGGATCCCACGTATTTTCAAGTTTAGGTGCAGGTACAAATCTCAAAGGCACTTGAAATCAGCCTACAGCATGAGTTATGGGTAGTGAGTTCTTGAGATATTGGCAAATGTATGAAGACATATGGCTACAGTAAAATGTATGCATCCTATGGTAAAGACACTATGGTTCAACATTAAAGTTTGGAACAGAGTATGTATACATACCCTCATTAAAGATTGCAGTCTACATTGAGTTAGACAGCCATTTTACTGGTTACAGAGGTCATTTCCAGTATGGGCAGACGTATGAGACTCTCCTACAGGGTTATGAAGTTGGTACATGCTTGGTATTGATGGTACAAGCCATTAATTGACTAGAACAGGGTATTCACTGCCTGCAGGAATTTTCAGACAACAACAGAAAATCCCTTACAGAAATTTCTGTACTCATCCATTTTCTGCACTTGATAGATCGTTGGATAGAGGGCTCTTCAAGCTTTGAACAGAGCCAGAGACCTCGTAATTTGGAGCTCTAGAAGTAAAGATAATCAAGTTTTTCTACTGCAGGAAATTCAGGACAGAAATCAACCCATGGCTAGGAATAAGAAGAGAGACCCTGTTTTGGATACTATCAATGAAGAATTGAAGGAATATCAACAGGAAAGGGATGAACATCAACAGGAAAGGGGTGAACATGACACTTCTCAAGATGCCATTTACCGAATGCATTATGAGAACGATGAGGTCGATGCAAGTTCCACCCACTCCCCTACCAATCAACCCATAGAGACGTCTCATATCTCAATGAATTCAAACAGTTTTCAACAATTGTCAAATGACATAAAGGATATGAAATCAGGTTTCGAGGGTATGAGGTTGGGTATTGACAAGCTTGTAGCACTTCTTGGTGAGAAAATGTTGCCTACAGCTGGTCTTAATATCCCACATCCTCATAGGGCTGAAGAGCCACCTAAACCACTTACTCCTAAGGTGGTAGGTCAATTTGAAGTTGGAGAGTCATCCAAAGCTAAGGATTTTGTTCAACCCACTTCACTTCAGCCACAATTCCATCAACAAAAGGGTCACTTTCAGCCACATGGGCAGGATCTTCAAGAAAGAGTGCAAACAAACTCAAAGCATGATGAAGACATCCATGGGTGCAACTCTTTCTACAAGCAATTTTACCCTTAAGCAAATGTTGGTGGCTATGAGCAAGGGCATGTTAATTCAGCCCTAAACTCTTATGGGCAGCCACATGGACATGTGAATTTAGCCCCAAATGCTTTTGGACAGCCACAACATAATTTCTCTACTCAAGTGCAGCCCAATAGGCCAAGTCCCATGTTAAATCATGGTTGGAATCAGCAAAATAATGGGCAGCAACCACCTTTCAACTCACCTATGCATGGACAACCTCCCAATGTGAGCAACACATACTTTCAGCCTCAAGGACATTGTTTCCAGCCACAAAGTCATTGTATGCATTATGGACAGCAAACTCCTTATGCGCAAGGGCATGGAAATAATGAATATCCTAGGCAAGGACCTTTTGGCAATTCTTTTGGGCCACAACACCATAGTGGGCAGCAGCACCCTAATGGACAACATCCTCAATATGAGAGAGAGTACAAGGAGAAAATAATTATCTCAAACTTCAAGGGAGAGAACCCTTCACCCACGGAGTTGGAGGAGTGGTTTGACAAGTTAGAGATGTATTTTTCCCTTTACCCAAGGCCCGAGAATGCCAAAGTAAAATTTGCAGCTCTTCATCTAGAAGGCTATGCTCACACTTGGTGGAGATATATGGCGAGGATGGGACATGACTTCTTGTCTTGGGATGCATTGAAAAATGCTATGATTGAAGTCTTTGTTTCTCCTATTGAAAAAGAGCGGTTAGAGAAAAAGTGGTATGCACTTGAGCAACGTGGTCTCTCGGTTAGAGAGTACTCAAATCAGTTTTTGAACCTCTCGATGTATGTTCATGGGGTTTCCGATAGTGCCAAGTTGAATAAATACATATTTGGTTTGGAACCTATTCTTTCTTCTGAAGTTGGAGCCATGAATCCTACATCCCTACAAGCTGCCATTCAATTGGCTGAACGTTATGGGCAGAAATACAAGGGTTTTCAGCCAAAAACAGGGCATTCTTTTCAGCCTACGCAGTTCCCAAGGACATCAGGCCATTATGGGCATGCTAAAATTGATTTTCAGCATATTGGGAAGCCATCAAATACTTTCAGCAATACCTACAGCAAGATACCCACTTTTCCTACTATGTTTGGGTCAAAACAAAGCAGTAATTTCAGACCTAATGCTGAAAATAGATTTGATGCAAAGAGGACTGATATAAATGCCAAAACTTCGGCCCCTACTCAAGGCAAACATGTATCGAATGACAAGCTCAAAGATATGTATGCTAAAGGTCTATGCTACAAATGTGGAGAGAAATGGTCACCCGATCATAAGTCCAAATGCAAGGCCAAAAATATGAAGATTAGCATGATCATCGAGGATGATTCCGATGTTGAATCTATTGAAGGAAGCTTGGCTCAGCTTGATGTCACAACAACTCAAGAAGAGGCGCATGAAAATGAAGAGAATGGCCATGATGAGTTCTATGATCCGATGGATGGGTTTCCTTTCGACCCGGGTGGTCATTATTTGGATGATTCATGGACTGATTTACATCCATCGCTATGTGCCATATCAAGTGATGCATGGAGTGGTTCAAGAGGGGATAATACCCTACGCCTTAAAGGTCAAATCAAGGGAAGGACCGCTCATATACTCATAGATACGGGAAGTACACATAGCTTCATTAATGCTAAGTCACTCAATGGGCTGAAATTGAATACGCATGAAATGCCTACATCACTCAAAATCCAAGTGGCAAATGGAAATTTTGAGATGAGCAATCAATGCTGTCCAAATGTACCTATCACCCTTTCCCCATTGTGCACTACATCAGTGAGCCTAATTGCATTAGAAATGGGTCCCATTGATATAATACTTGGCTGCAACTGGCTGAAATCTTTGGGCAGATTTACCATCTAATCCTGCTTATCAGGCCGGATTAGTAGCTAAGGTTTCAAGCAGGAATATGGTGTTGACTTCGATGAAGTCTTTTCTCCTATGGTCAAAATGATGACCCTACACTTGGTACTAGCATGGATTATTTAGTGAGATCTAAACCTTTATCATATGGATATAAAGATGAATTTTCTACATGGGGACTTGCATGATGAGATTTATATGTGGCAACCTAAGGGCTTTGAAGAAAAAGACAGGGAACCTAGTATGCAAGTTGAGAAAGTGTCTTTATGGCCTTAAGCACACACCTAGGGAATGGTACAAAAAGTTTTTTGATTTTATGCATTCACATGGATATAGCCATAGTGCTATGGATCCATGTTTATACACAAAGAAGGCTCTGATGGAAGCCTTATGATTTTGGTACTCTATGTGGATGATATGCTTATTGCTGGGAGAGCTCATGATGAGCTAGATGCTTTAAAAACTTAGCTCAAGAAGAGCTTTGAGATGAAGGACATGAGCCAAGCCTTGCATATTCTTGGGATACATATCATGCGCGATTGCTATAAGGGGATCCTCTATCTGTCTCACAGAAGGAGTATATCTAGAAAGTCCTTGAGCAATTTCATACATAGGATGGTAAGCTTATTGGATGTCCTCTACCTTCTCATGTGAAGGTTAGTTAGGATGATTGTTCGTAGTTTGTCCGTAGTTTGATGAGAAAAAGACCAAGATGGCCAAGATCCATTATGCATCTGCCATGGATAGTTTGATGTATGCTATGGTAGCCACTTGTCTTGACATAGCATTTGTAGTAGGAGTTGTGGCACTCTATATGGATGTACCTTATAGATGGCATTGGGATGCCATAAAGGGTATCATGCAATACTTGAAGGGCACATAAGCTATGTGCATATGTTATAGTGGCTAGGATATAGAGTCATGGGATGCACTGACTTTGATTATGCAAAACATACTAATAGTAGGATGTCTACCTTTGACTATGTCTTCACTTTGCTAGAGGTGTTGTTTCTTATATGTTTAGGGTGCAAAAATGCATGGCCCTCTCTATTACCGAGGCCAAGTATGTTGTAGCCACACTTAGGCTTGCAAGGAGGCCCTCTAGTTACATTGACCTTAGTATTATTGATGTGGTCCCTACACTACATTCGTATTCTATGAGTATTATCCAGTTAGCCAGGAATCTAATCTTCCATGATACATTGAGATGCATTACCACTTCATCCGAGGGATCATTGAAGATAGGTCTGTTGACCTTGTCAAGATCTCAACTAACCAAAATCTTGCAAATTTACTCACAAAAAGTCTCTCAACGGAGTATTTTTCCTTGCTTAGAAAGTTGTTGGTCATTGGATGAGATGATGTCTTTCCTCATCCTATTGTACTTATGTACATTTTTACTTTGTCACATTTTTCTTGTTCTCTCCTCACTAGAGGCGCATTCGCCTTTAAGTGGGAGGTTGTTGGGAGTAAAGGTGTTGTGCCTAGTTACCCATGTATTACTACACTGACAATACCTACATTCTTGTACACTATAAGTGGCGAGTGCCCACCATTGTCACTTCATTCTTTATCCTTTCAGTGACATTTGAATCAAGGGAAGGCTGGTCACACATTGTGATTGTTGGATTTTCCACATCTTGTGTGTGTCTCTCTCTTGATCTTGCTCCTTCCATCACCATAGCTCTTGCTTTCGCTCGCATGCTTCCACTCTAGGCTCACTCCCTTCATAAGGAAACATGGTAAGCTATATAAAACTTCTCTAACAGATTAGAGATGGATTGATAAGCCTAAGGTCACCCCACATAGACTGTTACTCTCAAGTATTGAGGAGGAGGATTTGAAGGCCATAGCATGGCTTTTCCACCACTTATTCACTTACAACGAAACCAACACTCATACAAGAAGGATGTTTAAGGGCTGCATGGAGGATATTTTATCAAATAGGATACTTAAGGAGAACTTTAATGAATTTTGGTTGGATCAAGTTTGTGAGTCCCTTGCCAAGGCAAATATGGCTCTTTCCAAAACTCCTGACAAGAAGCTTATCATTGCTAAGGCCAAGTTGTGTATGATTAACTATGGTGGTACTCTCACTAAGGTCATCATTATAGGCTTAGGACTCTTAATAAAGCCATTGAAAGTGGCCCATGAAGTAGTAGAGGAGGGTCAAATGAAGGACAAAAGACCAAGAGAGGATCCTACATGAGCCAAGTACTCACTCAACAACCAGTCTAAAAGATGAGCCAAAAAGGAAAAAAGAAAGGAAAATATAAAAAAGAACTCTATACACCCATCCAAAATCTTTGAAGAATGTGTAAAATATGAAGAAAACTCTCAAGAAGGAAAAGAAGGGCATGGCCATAGCCATGTGGGAATCATATGAAGAGAATAGTAGAAGGAAGGAAGGAAACCTCCAACTAAGAGAGTGTTAAGAAATTACTAGGAGAGCAAGAGACTTTAGTAAAGGAAAGGGGAAGTCTATAGTAGAGCGATCAATGATTGGCCTAGGATATTTTCACATGCTCACAACCACTCTTCAAACCATGCAAGCCAAGATGAATGAGTTGGAAAGGGGTAAGCAAAACAAGGATATTATAGTCACTTCATGACATGACAAACAATGACCTATTGCATTTTACTACTACAAGAATGCATAGGAAGAAAATTGTAAATTTGCATGGTCTTGGCACTTTGGAGCAGTTATGGGAAGAATTCAACTTGAAGACAAAGAGCAAGAAATTCACGAAAGTGATGACCTTGAAATATGTGCAAAAATAGGCAAAAAACATGCTCATCATGGAAACATCTTTTGTATATTGGCACTTCATGGTTGCAACTCTTGTCTAAAATAATCTTTGAAGCAATGTAAAAACATGTGTAGCCCAAGGCTCAAATTTAAAAGGTCAAAGCCTCTTGTCTCATTCTAAAAAGAAAGAGGCCTTTTGATCTTAGCCAAATATATGCAATTTGAATATCATAATGCAAGAAAAGAAAAATTATGGTTTGTGTCATGGGATTTGAGAAGGTGGATCGTTAAGTTGATTATAACCTCTCTCTTCCTTATCTTCTCATCTCAAGGTTCATTTTCCTCTCTCCCATTTTAGCACAACCCTTAGTTCTTGTTCTTGTTTCCTTCTCTCTTGTGCTTCATTGCCCATTCTCATGGAGAGTGAGGAAGAGGAAGACAGTAAGGATTGTGACAATGTTAAATCTTTTGTGTGCCTTCTCTCTTGTGTGTCTTGAGAGTGTGATTTCTTGGTGAAAAAGAAAGCTTCTTTGGTGAGGATGGTGACAATGTTAAATCTTTTGTATGCCTTCTCTCTTTTGTGTTTTGAGAGCATGGTTTCTTGGTGAAAAAGAGAGCTTCTTTGTAGGTTTTGTGGCCAAAAAGTGTATTTGTAGCCATGTTGGTAAAAAAGTGACATCAAAGGATAAAAATGTCAAGCTATTGCTCCTCCTACCCTTGTTGGTCGAGGCTGCTCATTTTGTGCCTCCCTGCCCAATCTGTGCCTCTCTGTCCCCTTGAGGAAGAGGGTGAGGATTGTGACAATGTTAAATCTTTTGTATGCCTTCTCTCTTGTGTGTCCTGAGAGAGTGGTTTCATGGTGAAAAAGGAGAGCTTCTTTGCAAGTTTTGTGGCCAAAAAGTGTATTTGTAGCTGTGTTGGTGGAAAAGCAATAGAAATGGATAAAAATGTCAAGCTATTGCTCCTCCTACCCTTGTTTGTTGAGACTGCTCATTTTGTGCCTCCTTACCCAATCTGTTCCTCTTTGTCCTCTTGAGGTAGAGGGTGAGGATGGTGACAATGTTAAATATTTTGTGTGCCTTCTCTCTTGTGTGCCTTGAGACCATGGCTTCCTCGTGAAACAGAGAGCTTCTTTGCATGTTTTGTGGCAAAAAAGTGTATTTGTAGCCTTGTTAGTGGAAAAGTGACATAAATGGATTAAAAAATCAAGGCATTGCTCCTCATATCATTTTTGGTCGAGGCTACCCATTTTGTGCCTCTTTGCCTGATTTGTGCCTCTCTGTCCCCTCGAGGAAGAGGGTGAGGATGGTGACAATGTTAAATCTTTTGTGTGCCTTCTCTCTTTTGGTCTTAAGAGTGTGGTCTCTTGGTGAAAAAGAGAGCTTCTTTGCAGTTTTTGTGGCCAAAAAGTATATTTGAAGCCTTGTTGGTGAAAAAGCAACATAAATTGATAAAAATGTCAAACTATGGCTCCTCCTACCCTTGTTGGTCAAGGCTGCTCACATTTTGTGCCTTCCTGCCTGATATATACTTCTTTGTCCCCTTAAGAAAGAGGGTGAGGATGTTGACAATGTTAAATCTTCTGTGTGCCTTCTCTTTTGTGTGTCTTGAGAGTGCAATCTCTTGGTGAAAAAGAGAGCTTCTTTATAGGCTTTGTGGCCAAAACGTGTATTTCTAGCCTTGTTGGTGGAAAAGCAATATAAATGGATAAAAATGTCAAGCTATTGCTCCTCCTACTATTGTTGGTCAAGGCTTCTCATTTTGTGGCTCTGTGCCCAAAGTGTGCCTCCGTGTCCCGTCGAGGAAGAGGATAAGGACGGTGACAATGTTAAATCTTTTGTGTGCCTTCTGTCTTGTGTGTCTTGAGAGCGTAGTTTATTGGTGAGAAAGAGAGCTTCTTTGCACGTTTTGTGGCTAAAAAGTGTATTTGGAGCCTTGATGGTGGAAAAGTGACACAAATTGATAAAAATGTCAAGCTATTGCTCCTCCTACCCTTGTTGGTCGAGCCTGCTCATTTTGTGCCTCTCTCTCCCCTCGAGGAAGAGGGTGAGCATGGTGACAATGTTAAATATTTTGTGTGCTCTCTTGTGTGCCTTGAGAGCATGGCTTCCTAGTGAAACTGAGAGCTTCTTTGCATGTTTTCTGGCCAAAAAGTGTATTTGTAGCCTTATTGGTGGAAAAGTGACATAAATGGATAAAAAAGTCAAGCTATTGCTCCTTATATCATTGTTGGTCGAGGCTACTCATTTTGTGCCTCATATCGTTGTTGGTCAAGCTATTGCTCTTCCTACCCTTGTTGGTGGAGGTTGCTCATTTTGTGCCTCTGTGTCCAATCTGTGCCTCTTTGTCCCCTCGAGGAAGAGGGTGATGATGGTGACATTGTTAAATCTTCTCTTTGCCTTTTCTCTTGTGCCTCTTGAGAGCATGGTTTCTTGGTGAGAAAGAGAGCTTCTTCATAGGTTTTGTGGGCAAAAACCGCATTTTTTGTAGCCTTGTTCATGGGAAAGCGACATAAATGGATAAAAATATCAAGCTATTGCTCCTCCTACCCTTGTTAGTCGAGGATGCTCTTTTGTGCCTCCATGCCAATCTATGCCTCTCTATCCCTTCAATGAAGAGGGTGAGGATGGTGACAATGTTAAATGTTTTGTCCACCTTCTCTCTTGTGTGTCTTGAGAGCATGCTTTCTTGGTGAAAAGGAAAGCTTCTTTGCATGTTTTGTGGCCAGAAAGTGTATTTCTAGCCTTGTTGATGGAAATGCGACATAAATGGATAAAAAGATCAAGCCATTGCTCCTCATAACATTATTGGTCGAGGCTGCACATTTTGTGCCTCACTGCCTAATCTTTGTCTCTCTATCCTCTCGAGGAGGAGGGTGAGCATGGTGACAATGTTAAATATTTTGTGCACCTTCTCTCTTGTGTGTCTTGAGAGCATGGTTTCTTCATGAAAAAGAGAGCATGTTTGTAGGTTTTGTGGCCAAAAAGTATATTTGTAGCCTTGTTGATGAAAAAGGGACATAAATGAATAAAAATATTAAGCTATTGCTCCTTGTGCCTCCTTGCCCAAACTCTACCTCTCTATCCCCTGGAGAAAGAGGGTGAGGATGGTGACAATGTCAAATCTTTTGTGTGCCTTCTCTCTTGTGTGTCTTGAGAGCATAGTTTCTTGGTAAAAGGGAGAGATTCTTTGCAGGTTTTGTGGCCAAAAAGTTTATTTGTAGCCTTATTGGTGGAAAAGCAATATAAATGGATAAAAGTGTCGAGCTATTGCTCCTCCTACCTTTGTTGGTCAAGTTTTCTCATTTTATGCCTCCGTGCCCAATTTGTACCTCGCTATCTCCTCAAAGAAGAGGGTGAGCATGGTGACAACATTAATTAATTTTTGTGCCTTCTCTCTTTTGTGCCTTGAGACCATGGTTTCATCATGAAAGAGCTTCTTTGCATGTTTTGTGGTCAAAAAGTGTATTTGTACCCTTGTTGGTGAAAAAGTGACATAACTTGATAAAAATGTTGAGCTATTGCTACCCTTGTTGGTCAAGCCTGCTCACTTTTTGCCTCCTTGGCCAATCTATGCCTCTCTGTCCCCTCGAGGAAGAGGGTGAGGATGGTGACAATGTTAAATATTTTGTGTGCCTTCTCTCCTATGTGCCTTGACAATGTTAAATATATTGTGTGCTAGAAAGTGTATTTGTAGCCTTGTTGGTGGAAAAGCAACATAAATGGATAAAAATGTCAAGCTATTGCTCCTCATACCAGTGTTGGTCAAGGCTACTCATTTTGTGCCTCCATGCCCAATCTGTGCCTCTTTGTCCCCTCGAGGAAGAGGGTGAGGATGGTGACAATGCTAAATCTTTTGTGTGCCATCTCTCTTGTGTGTCTTCAGAGCATGGTCCCTTGGTGAAAAAGAGAGCTTCTTTGTAGGTTTTGTGGCCAAAAAGTGTATTTGTAGCCTTGTTGGTGAAAAAGTGACATAAATGGATAAAAATGTCAAAGTATGACTCCTTCTACCCTTGTTGGTTGAGGCTCCTCATTTTGTGCCCTCATGCCTAATCTGTGCCTCTTCATCCTCTCAAGAAAGAGGGTGAGGATGGTGAAAATGTTAAATCTTCTGTGTGCCTTTTCTCTTGTGCGTCTTGAGAGCATAATCTCTTGGTGAAAAAAAAAGAGCTTCTTTGTAGGTTTTGTGGCCAAAAATTGTATTTCTAGCCTTTTGGTGGAAAAGCAATATGAATGGATAAAAATCTCAAGCTATTGCTCCTCCTACTGTTGTTGGTCAAGGCTACTCATTTTGTGCGTGCTTGCCCAAACTATGCCTCTCTGTTCCCTTGTAATTAACCAATTCTCACATCAATTCAAATAATTGGAAATTCATGAAATACACCATTCTTGCAAAGAAATACACCATGTTTGCAAGGTAGCCATAGCCAAGGTAGCTAAGCTTGAAATAATATTGCCATGAAAGGCTGAGAATCATAGATGTAAGTTGCAACATGAATACTCACCTCATGTCAAGGTGGTACATGGTACGCAACCCATATCTTGGTGGCTAAGAGCATGCACCCTCTTAGTTGGTGGGAGGAGGGAAGCTCAAAGCATGTATTATTTGAAAATGGTAAAAATATCCCTCACAAGTTACATCTCCATCTTTTATGTTGACCCTAGCCTACTCTAGACTAAGTGACTTATGCTTTATTACAAGCCATCCCGACCTAAAAGAGCTCTGTCCTCAAAGTTGAATTGGGAACAAATTACAAGGATGATTACAAAGATAGCGAAGCATTTGGAATCATGCTAAAATAAAGCTCCATGTTGATGAAGATCAGAGAAGTTGATGAAGATGGACCACATAAATGAAACAGGCTGCTGTAAACTGTCCAAAATAGGATGTAGTACAAAATGGGCCATATCTTGAGCTAGAAGTGGTCGATTTCCATGTGCGAGATATAGAAATGTAGAGGACAACATATCCAGCCATGCCTTCAAAATCAATTTTTGAAGCCAATAAGACAATTTACTTTCTCACAAAAATTTAATATAGCAAGTTATTTACTGCTCTCTTTACAAACTGTCCTCTTGCTACTACTGAAGCCATGGAAATTGTTCCAAATATGACATTTGTTGCCATGAAGACTCTTAAATAGGAAAAAACTTCCATTTGATAAGGTATTCAACAAGAATACGGTTCCTTAGAACCTTCTGCCGCTTGCCAATAATCTTCTTGGGCTCATAGATGATTAAACCATCATCATCCAAGGGAGGCAGTTCTTCAAGAACTTGAATTTGAGGTCCCACATACATTTTAAGTTGAGACACATGAAAGACATTATGGATTCTTGTGTTTGAAGGTAAGTCTAGTTGATAAGCAAGATCCCCAACTCGCTTGACAATACGATAAGGACCATAAAACCTATGAGAGCAAGTTTGTTTTGTCCTCCTTTAAGAGAAGCATAACGTGACTTGGGAACCTTCAAAAATACCCATTCATCTTCCTCAAACTCTGCATGTCTTCTTTTCTCATCCGCATAGACCTTCATTGTCTCTTGAGCTTTATGAATATTGTCCTTGCATTGCTTCATAAGGGCCTCCATCTTTTCCAACTCCTCACGTGCTTGTGTATTTCCATCTTCATGAAACAATGCAAAGGGAACTTGTACTTTGTAGCCATATAAAGCTTCAAAAGGAGACATTCCAATGCTCATGTTGTAACAAAACTCCGCAAGATGGAGCCATTGGTCCCATGCATTTTTTGTCTCATGGCAAAAGTACCTCAAATAAACCTCTAGCCATTTGTTAATTCTTTTAGTTTGTCCATCCGTTTGTGGGTGATATGCGGTACTAGGAGTCAAAAGAGTCCCCATTGAAGAGAACAAACTCCTCCAAATGCTGCCCATAAACTTAGTGTCACGATTGGACACAATCTTCATTGGCAAACCATGAAGCTTGAAAATACATTCCATGAATTGTTGAGCCACTTGCTTTGCTATAAATTGGGCCTTAGTAGGGATGAAATAGGCTGATTTAGTCAACCGAACAACTACTACATAAATGATATTCCACCCATGCTTAGTTGTAGGCGATCCCGCAATAAAATCCATAGAGATATCAGTCCACTTGCCTTGAGGAATAGGAAGTGGCTGAAGTAAGCCGCCAGGTAGAAGAGATGAGCCTTTATTTTGTTGACACGAAAGACATTGCATTACATAATCCTTAATATCCCGCCAAATGCCCTTCCAATAGAAGCTATTATGGATGTTGTCGAATGTTTTGAATAGCCCATGATGACCTGCTAAAGGTGAAGAATGCATCTCATGCAAAATATGGTCTTTGAAAGAGGATTGTGGTGCCAAGTAGACTCTACCATGATACCATAAAAGACCATTGTGCCAATCAAAATCGGGATACTCTTCTCCTTTTCCTTGTTGAAATTCCTTCATCATCTTTGATGCTTGCTCATCAAGCAAATATTCTTCCTGGATGTCATGAATCCAATCCCTTGGTTTGATTGAAATTGAAGATAAAGAACATGCCCACATACGTGATAAAGCATCCTCCACAACATTATCTTTTCCAGCCATGTAGGATATTTCAAAATCATAGCTTTGAAGAGTAGCTAACCACTTTCTTTGTTTAGGGAATAAATTTGGTTGAGAAAGAAAGTATTTCAGCACCATGATCGCTCTTCACCTTGAAATGACTGCCATATATATAGTGATGCCACTTTTTTATAGCATGCAAAATTGCCAACATCTGTTGTTCATAGACATGTAGTTGACGTTCATTGTCATCAAGCTTGCAACTTTCATAGGCTATAACTCCATGGTCTTGATACAAAACAGCCCCAACTCCTCGTCCACTAGCATCCGCACATATAATGAATTTCTTAGAGAAATCCGAGCATACAAGAATAGGTGTTGAAACTAATAGAGATTTTAGCTCATTGAAACTCTTGTCAGCTATGGAGTGTAATATTTTTGCAATGAAATATTAATGACTCTTGATCCTGCGCATAAGCAATCGCGAGTGACCTCCCGCAATAGAAAAACCCTGGGCTAAGTGCTCCACCCTCGTGCATCAACAAACACCAGCCCCACGTCGCGTATAGGAAGCCGTGGCTCAAAAGCTGTAGTTCACCGCGGGAACACCCCTCCAAGGGAAAAAGGATAAAGGATTATTTGCAATTTTATTTTTTTTAACTCCCTCCCCTTCAGCCGCCGCTGCATGGCGAGGACAGGGAGTATGAGCTTGAGTGGTGGAAGAGCATGGAGAGGGGAAGCATGCACCCCGCCACTTGTGTGGCTACCCCCCCCCCCCCCCCCCCCACCTTCAGCCTATAAGAACCCCCCCTCCCAAGCTTGAGAAGAGGAGGAGGATCGTGTGCTGCTCGTTGCTGTCGCCATTATCGTGATGTTGCCGCCGCCGTTCAAGCCACGCCACCAGGCTGCTGCCCCTGCTGTCACCTTCACCTCCATCATCATCATCACCTCCCTCATCGTCATCTTCACAATCATCTCCCCATCCATGTCATCTCCCTGTGTTACAGAAGCTTGGAAGCTTCTAACTAAAGCTTCCCTAGGGCTGGTTCACCCGTGCCTCTCGGGTTTTTTTTTCAAAACAGTGTCTACAAGGCCCAATTCCTGTGCGGAAGAGGAGAATCTCGGATAGTAGTAACCTCGAAGTGCGTAAGGGAGCCAAGGAAGATTCGCTGAGTCAAAATCTACTACGTCAATGGCTGCTAAGCAAAAGACAAGAGGAGCACACGCAAGAGCTTCCACCCAAAGTACGAGAGTGGACAATGTCCCGATAATGAATGCCCAGGTTTTGAATATTATTCTCGCATGGAAAGGATGCATAAAGCATGTTTTAATTCACGTAGGGAAACTTGAATGCATCGTAAAATTTATGTACTCGTTCGATTTACAAAGTTTAGTTTATGACGAGTACTTGCATTTGCTTGCATCTTCATAGTCAAGGGTAGTCGCATAAGTTGAAAGATGGATTTGTGCAAAGGCGTCCTCGTTGCATCACGCAAAGGACAGGGCATATAACACATAATGCGCTTATGTAATAACTTCCTAGTTGTGACTCGTGTACAAGATAATCGTAGACGCCCATTAAATGATGTCCGAATAGTTGCAAGCATGGAAATGATTTATGTACTTTGCAAATTGCATGCGATGATAGTTACGTTATAGGTTGGGTTAAGTGATAAAAGAAGGATTAAATCAATGATGTACTCATTGGCATCTAGTCATGTGAGAATGGTGCATCCATGCATGGAGTTCTTTTATCAAAGTTTGAATTTGGGAAAGGATGCATCTTCATATAAAGCTTGAATTCAATGCATTAAACATAGGGTTTATAAGAATAAGTTTTGAATGTAAATCAACGTCACATAAGGCAAGGAAAAGAAAAGATCACTATAGATTCTATAGTTGCAAAAAGGTCTATGTTCTCGAAATTGCATGGAATGATACATCTCACCTATCTTGCAGTTACTTACATCTTTTAGGGGAAAGTACTTGCAAATTTAGAAGAAAGTATTTGCATCTTTAAAAGGGAAGATCGTCTTAAATCATGGGTTGGTTAGATCAACTAAGTAATTTGCGTATAATTGAGTAGCTCACGTGGAAGTCATAAAGGTACGATTAGTTAGCATATGACGATCACCTCAATGTGCTAGGTAGGGTTAAGCTATGTTAAAATTCTACCTAGTATCGCACTTAGGATGCCGATTTAATATTTTTGATCTTAAGGGTCCTACCCACATTCTCGAAATGTTAGGGTTATCGAATCACCCGTACAAGAATGATCTAGGGTTCTCACCCTAGGGATCACATGACCAAATGCTAGACTTTCGCAAGGAAATTAGGAACCCTAGGGCCAAAACGTTTATCGACCTAGTGTAGGGTTAGGGGTTGGATTGGGTCAAGAAGACTCCCAAGCCCTTATCTTGATCAAAGGTATTCTTGATCAAGAAATACCGTATGAAGAAAGATATAACCCCCACAAGTCAGATACCGACACCTAAGGTCATCAATGCGAGGAATCGGGTATCTATTCTTCACCGTGGACTTGTTAAGCTCCCTATAATCAATGCACATTTGAAAAGATCCATCTTTCTTCTTTACCAAGAGCACAAGAGAGGAAAACAAAGACTAACTTGGCTGAATTAAACCCATTTGTAGCAACTCTTTAACTTGTCTTTCCACCTCTTCCCTTTTAAACTTTGACAAGTGATAGGGAGGTTTGTTAATGGGTTTTGTGTTGGGTAGCAAGTAAATAGGGTGGTCTACATCTCTCTTTGGAGGCAAAGATGATGGTTGTTGAAATAAATCTTTGTATTCTTCCAATAGATCTTCCATTCTTGGTTCCTTTTGCTTTGAAGAAGATGCTCGCTTATTTGGAGACTGCTCTTCATCCACTTTCGCAAGCAGAAGAGTGAATATGCATGACCGTGCATTGATTTCTTTATGCATCATCTTCCTAGAGGTGAGTTCCATTTGCTTTTTACCAATGCCCTTCAATATCGTAGGCTGTCTATTCAATTGGAATTCCATCAACATGTTTTGCAAATCCAAAGAAAAAATTCCAAAGTTTTTCAATCAATCGCAGCCCATGACAATATCTATGGGACCCATTTCCAAAGTGATCAAGTCCACTTTCGTAACACATGAAGGAGATAGGGTAATAGGAGTGTGTAGGCATACTTCATTACTTGATTCATTAGCTCCATTAGCAACTTGAATCTTCAACGACACTTGCATTTGTTGAGGAAGCAATCTCAACCCATGCAAAGATTTGGTATTAATGAAGCTATGGGTGCTGCCTGTATCAATCAAAAGATGAACTTTTTTGCCATTGATTAGCCCTTCAAGTCTAATGGTGTTTTCTCCTTTACAACCGGTCCAACCATCATGAGAAATTGCACGTGCATAAAGAACCACACGAATCAAAAGGAAAACTGTTCACAATATCATAAATTCATCATTATTTCCTTTATCTTCGTCATGAATTTCTTCAACCATAGGGTTTTCTTCTACCTGAAATACATTCCCCTCTTCACTTTCATCCTCATCCAGCTCATCGATTATGACAAAGTTAAGCTTGCTATTTTTGGATTTGCATTTCAGCCTATGGTCGTGTGTCCATTTTCTCCACACTTGAAGCATAAACCTTTCGTCCTCATGTCTCTAATTTGTTCATTTGAAAGAACTTTGCTGTAAGTGATGTTCTGAAATCCCTTTTGTGCATTTTCAGCCCTTGCAAAGCTCTATTTTGCTTCAACCATTGGTTTATAACCATTTCCTCCACCACTAGTTTTTGATCCATAGATCGTTGGATATGTAGAAAACTTGCTGTAATTACTGATGTAGTTACTAGTTCCCTTGCTTTCTTGCCTATAAACATGCCTTTGCTGGCTGAAATGTGCTCCAACCTTTGAAGGCTGATTAGGTAATGAATACCCTATGCTTTTTAGTTGAACTCCCATTGAATCTCTTCTATATTTCTGCCCATACCTTTCAACATATAAAATGGCTTCATGAATTGTCTTGGGCTGCATTGCACCTACTTCCAAAGAGAGAGCTGAATCTAGACCAAATATATATTTGTTTAATTTGGCCAAATTATCAATCCCTTCAATGTACATAGAAAAATTAAGGAACATGTTAGAGTAATCATGAACGGACATGCCCCTTTGTTGAAGACCATATCATCTTCTTTGTAATCTTTATTTTTCCATTGTGGAGAGACAAACACTTCCAACATTGCCTTCTTAAAATCCTCCCAAGAAGCAAAATTGTGACCAACTCTTTGCGTATATCTCCACTATGTATGCTCGTAGCCTTCAAGATGGAGTGCTGCAAAATAGATCTTGGCGTCATCATGGCGATGAAAAAGTGTGAAACTCCAATTTTTTTACCCATTCTTCCCACTCCATTGGAGATGCATTACCCCCCTTGAAGTTGGAAATGTTAATCTTTTCTTTGTACTCCCTTTCATTATAAGTTGGATGGAAATTGTTGGAGTGCTGCCCAAAAGATGATTGTCTCAAAAAATCTCTATTCATTGAATTTCTTCCAAATGAATTTGGTCTAGGATTATTATCACCATGATTCAATTGTCCCAATCTAAAAGAATGATATTGTCCATTAGTGGGCTGACCATAAAATGACTTATCTTTGTTGGTGATATCATGAAATGACCTTCTTTCATCAAATCTTCCACTCTTATCATGAAAGTCCAATTCTTTTTTCTTGATGGTAGATTGAGAGGGAAAAGATTTGTAGAAGGCATCATATCTATGAAACTCCTCATTCTCCCCTTCTCTTATATCCTCCTCTTCTTCATAAGTAGCCTCACGTCTTGGATTGAATTGAGGACGAGCATGGTACTTTGATGATATTCATGGCTAGTACTGAGTACTCCTCAATGTAGATGGCTCTCCTTTCTCAAAGGTTGACATAATAGGCTGATTAATCCCCTTTTCTTTCATATTGGAGGACTGAATTGAAGTATGCTCAATATGAATAGTGGGTTCATTTGGTGTAGAAGATGTGGGTTGAGTTTTCAAATCCTTGATAGCTGCTACTACATCCTCAAATCCACTCTTCATGAACTTGACCAGTTGGTGAAGTCCTTCATCCACTTTGTTTGATGTATTCTCAATATTTCCTAAGGATTTGGAAAGTTGCTCATATTGATCATGCATCCCAATGTTCAACATATTCATCTCTCTTGAAAACATGTGCTCTTCAAAAAGTTCATGAGACAAGGGATTTTCATCATTACCCAACCGTACACTATGGGCATTACCAACGCTTACATCATCATCTTGTTGGTCATGATTGAGGGCTTCATTAGTGTTGTTTTGATTGTTGATGTATTCTCTGATATCTTCTTGAATAGTCTCCATGACTTGATCTTTTTTCTTGTGTTTGGTCATTAAGGATAGGTGTTGTCAAAATGACTGTGGAGAAGAAAACTATCAATAACCTGCTTAGTATTGCACCAATGCCAATGGTTTATTAATCCAAATGAAGCTCATATATCAAGGATACTCCAGATTTAGTAATATCTCAGCTTGCAATAGGTATATGGGTAGAATGAACTCAAACAGTGCACCCATGTCAGCCTGTCTAGGTGCAGTCCACTAGACCCCCTGTCAGTAAATTGGCCATAACTTTTGCTCCCGTTGTCCGATTACTAAATTTTTTTATTGAAATGAAAGCTTAATATCCCCTCTTCAAATCAAGCTATTAAGATCCCAAATCATATCATGAACTAATTTTTTGTAATAAGAAATATGTACCTGTCCAGAGAATTTCTACAACCTATTAACACACTGTAGGAACCCTGTTTGACCCTGAAATGAACTTTTAGACCTTCAAAGCAATTAATAGGCCTATGATGGGCTATAAGGAACTTGTAAGTATCCAGTAAATACCTGCAAACTGATAGGTACCTATGTGGAAAGATATGTAAATCTGCCCAAGGATGTCACAAACTGCCCTGTTTGGTACCCCTAGTCTTCAAATCTTCATCCACTCTTTCCCAAGTGGTCTTCCATGGCCCACCACCTATGGTGAGGGATAAAATGGTAGGACGGGCACCTAAATGGGCTCTAAAACTCTGGAAGGTGTGCAAAGTTCCTTTGAGGCCAGGTTGTGCACCCCTACGGAGTCTTAAATAGCAACCCTCTTTTGTCTTGCTATCTCGTCTGGCTTCGACCTTTTTCCTCGCTCGGTTTGACCTTTTTCCTCGCTCGGTTTGACCTTTTTCCTCGCTCGGAATATACATGGGAGATCTAGTATTCTATCAATAAAAGTATGATATGCATGGGAGATCTAGTATTCTATCAATCAAAGTATGATATGCATGGATGAATCAAGATCTTGTCATTTCATGATATGCAAGAACAAAATGGTATAGGACTGAATTGAAATGTATATGGGTATGGAATATCTACAGCACTGACTTCCTACTTTACAATTCTATTCCACTTACTGATTGATTCTTATTTTCATTCACAACAAGCAATTCAAGGTTAAGATTAGCACAATTTTTCCAACAAATGGAAAGGATTAGCAACAATTGGCTATTGATTTTTATTGGGTAAAATGAAAAGAATTCAGCATGATATCATTCAGCCCTAAGTTGGGTCTACATACAATCAAATGGTAATTCTTAAATGAGATTAATCTTAATTATCCCTTTTCAAAAAATGGATGGCTTAAGCAATTGGATTTTAAAGGGATTAAGATAAAAATTAAGAAATACCTCTTGTATTGTTGAAGTAGATGATTATGGAAGCTCCAATACCCGTATGAGACTTAAAATTCTTGAACTCCCACTTGATGTAGCCAAAAATATTCCCAAAGTACAATCCCCATGATGAATATGTAGCTTATAGACTCCAATTTCTCTTCAAGGAAGCTCCAGTATCCAAAAGCTTGATAGAAATGATCCTTGTATCCCAAATGTGGCTGGAAATTTGTAAGAGAGTTGATGTTAAGCATCAAAAGGGGGTGAAAAACTTCAATCCTTGATAGAGAACTCTTACATTGTAGCACATAAGCTTGGATATGCTGCTCATACACTTGCAATGCCAATAAGAAGCCCTATTCTTGCAATATTGATGCAAAACCATGAATTATTGATATAATCCAGTGCATAGAAGCTTTAGGATGCATAAAGAACCAAAAGCCCCATGATAACATGCTTCACAGATAAAAAATTCTAAGAATTCAAGTGGCTGCCTTGTTTTGACTCATTTCAAGAGTAGAAATGCTCTAATCTTGCAAGAAATCTTCAATGTCGGTTCAATGAGTGCTAAAGAAGGTCAAGGATGCTTTTTAGAACAAAATCCCTTCGATATTTTGAAGAAATTTCAGAACAAACTCACTGTTGTCCTGAATCTGCCATAACCAGGGTTTGAAAGCTCAAGAATGATCAAGGATGATCAAGGAAGTGTGAAGAAACCATGTATACTTGCTGAAGACCTTCCATAATGATTGTTTAAACTTGTTATGCCTTGGTTTCAGCCTGACATGGCTGATTTTGTGAGGAAGAGAGGCTAGGAATTCAATGCAAATTACACCACCTGCTCCTCCTATCCTAGAAGATCAAGCTCACCAAGGTTGAGTGATATGCTACTCTATATGAAGCTCATAGCACAACGAGTCAAGCTCTAATGTCTCCTTATAGTGGGAAATGGTAATTGGAAGAAGAATAAAGTAGTAGAAGCCATGGATTCTTGGAGAAAAGCTTGAGAGGAAGAAGAGAGAGAAACTGGTCCCAAAAAAGCAATCTTAGTTTAACCTCTATAACCCCAATTAGACTCCAATTAGGGTCAAAAACCTTCAAAATGGACCTCCATTTGGCCACGTCCTGCTATTTCGGCCAAGAACCTCCATCTTCCTCAAGATCTTTTCTAAGAAACCTCCAAAATTAGTCCCGACATGTTGCAGAGCTCTGAGTAGTCACGGTTTGAACTGTACCAAACCTTGTGACCAAATCTTGGTACTCCAATTAACTGGTTCCTGTCCTGTGACTAAATTCTCCAAGAAAATGACTCTTCCCATGGATCAAAGTCCATGCTCTGATACCAATGTAATAAATCAATTCTCATAGCGATTCAAATAATTGGAAATTCATGAAATACACCATTCTTGCAAAGAAATACAAGAAATACACCATGTTTGCAGGGTAGCCATAGCCAAGGTAGCTAAGCTTGAAATAATATTGCTATGAAAGGCTGAGAATCATAGATTTAAGCTGCAACATGAATACTCACCTCATGTCAAGGTGGGACATGGTATGCACCCCATATCTTGGTAGCTAAGAGCATGCACCCTCTTAGTTGGTGGGAGGAAGGAACCTCAAAGCATGTATTTTTTGAAAATGGCAAAAAGATCCCTCACAAGTTACATCTCCACCTTTTATACTTAACCCTAGCCTACTCTAGACTAAGGTGACTTATGCTTTATTACATCCCTCGAGGAAGAGGGTGAGGATGGTGACAATGTTAAATCTTTTGTGTGCCTTCTCTCTTGTGTGTCTTGAAAGCGTAGTTTCTTGGTGAAAGAGAGAGCTTCTTTGCAGGTTTTGTGGCCAAGCCTATCTATCCCTTCAAGGCAGAGGGTGAGGATGGTGACAATGTTAAATGGTTTGTCTACCTTCTCTCTTGTATGCCTTGAGAGTGCGTTTTCTTGGTGAAAAGAAAAGCTTTTTTGCACGTTTTGTGGCCAAAAAGTGTATTTCTAGCCTTGTTGGTGGAAAAGCAACATAAATGGATAAAAAGATCAAGCTATTACTCCTCATAACGTTATTGGTCGAGGCTACACATTTTGTGCCTCCCTACCTAATCTTTGTCTCTCTATCCCCTCGAGGAAGAGGGTGAGCATGGTGACAATGTTAAATCTTTTGTGTGCTTTCTCTCTTGTGTTTCTTGAGAGCGTGGTTTCTTGGTGAAAAAGAGAGCGTCTTTTTAGGTTTTGTGGCCAAAAAGTGTATTTGTAGCCCTATTGATGAAAAATAGATAAAAATGGATAGAAATATGAAGCTATTGCTCCTCCTACCCTTGCTAGTCAAGGGTGGTCATTTTGTGCCTCCTTGCCCAAACTCTACCTCTCTGTCCCCTCGAGGAAGAGGGTGAGGATGTCACCATCCTCACCCTCGAGGAAGAGTTGGATGGTGACAATGTCAAATCTTTTGTGTGTCTTGAGAGTGTAGTTTCTTGGTAAAAGGGAGAGCTTCTTTGCGGGTTTTGTGGCCAAAAAGTGTATTTGTATCCTTGATGGTGGAAAAGCAACATAAATGTATAAAAATGTCGGGCTATTGCTCCTCCTACCTTTGTTGGTCGAGTTTGCTCATTTTATGCCTCCTCGCCCAATTTATACCTCTTTGTCCCCTCAACAAAGGGGGTGAGGATGGCGACAATGTGAATTATTTTGTGTGCCTTCTCTCTTTTGTGCCTTGAGACCATGGTTTGGTCGTGAAAGAGAGAGCTTGTTTGCATGTTTTGTGGCCAAAAAGTGTATTTATATCCTTGTTTGTGAAAAAGTAACATAAATGGATAAAAATGTTGAGCTATTTCTCCTCCTACCCTTGTTGGTCAAGCCTACTCATTTTGTGCCTCCTTGGCCAAATTGTGCCTCTCTGTCCCCTCAAGTAAGAGGGTGAGGATGGTGACAAAGTTAAATATTTTGTGTGTCTTCTATCATGTGTGCCTTGACAATGTTAAATATTTTGTGTGCCAAAAAGTGTATTTGTAGCCTTGTTGGTGGAAAAGTGACATAAATGGATAAAAACGTTGAGCTATTGCTCCTCATACCGGTGTTGGTCGAGGCTACTCATGTTGTGCCGCCCTACCCAATCTATGCCTCTTTGTCCCCCCAAGGAAGAGGGTGAGGAGTGTGTGGTTTCTTGGTGAAGAAGAGAGCTTCTTTGCAGGTTTTGCGGCCAAAAAGTGTATTTGTAGCTTCGTTAGCTTTGTTGGTGAAAAAGTAACACAAATAGATAAAAATGTCGAGCTATGGCTCCTCCTATTCTTGTTGGTCGAGATTGCGGATTTTGTCTGTGCCTCTCTGTCCCCTCAAGGAAGATGGTGAGGATGGCGACAATGTTAAGGCTTCTGTGTGCCTTCTCTCTTTTGAGTCTTGAGAGCATGGTTTCTTGGTGAAAAAGAGAGCTTCTTGGAGGTTTTGTGGCCAAAAAGTGTATTTGCAACCTTGTTGATGGAAAAGTGATATAAATGGATAACAATGTCAAGCTATCGCTTCTCCTACCCTTGTTGGTGAGGGATTCTCATGTTGTTCCTCTCTGCTTAATCAATGCCTCTCTTTCCCCTCCAAGAAGAGAGTGAGGATGGTGACAATGTTAAATATTTTGTGTGCCTTCTCTCTTGTGTGTCTTGGGAGCATGGTTTCTTGGTGAAAAAGAGAGCTTCTTTGTAGCTTCTGTGGGCAAAAACCCTACTTTTCGTAGTCTTGTTTGTCGAAAAGAAACATAAATGGATAAAAATGTCAAGCTATTGCTCCTCCTACCCTTGTTGGTCGAGGCTCCTCCTTTTGTGCCTCATTGCCAATCTGTGCCTCTTTGTCCCTTCAAGGAAGAGGGTGAGGATGGCGGCAATGTTAAATGTTTTATCTACCTTATCTCTTATTGTCTGTCTTGAGAGTGTGTTTTCTTGGTGAGACAGAAAGCTTCTTTGCATGTTTTTGGCCAAAAAGCATATTTGTAGCCTTGTTGGTGAAGAAGCAACATAAATGGATAAAAATCTCAAGCTATTATTCCTCCTACCCTTGTTGGTTGACACTGCTTGTTTTGTGCCTCCTTGCTCAATTTGTGGCTCTCTGTGCCCTCAAGTAAGAGGGTGACGATGGTGAGAATGTTAAATCTTTTGTGTGCCTTCTCTTTTGTATGTCTTGAGAGGTTAGTTTCTTGGTGAAAAAGAGAGCTTTTTTGTAGGTTTGTGGCAACAAAATGTATTTCTAGCCTTGTGAGTGAAAAACTGACATAAATGTATAAAAATGCTAAGCATTGGCTCCTCCTACCATTGTCTGTCGAGGCTACTCATTTTGTGCCTCCTTGCCCCACCCAATCTGTGCCTCTCTGTCCCCTCAAGGAAGAGGGTGAGGATGGTGACAATGCTAAATCTTTTGTGTCCCTTCTATCTTGTGTGGCTTGAGAGCTTGGTCGCTTGGTGAAAAAGAGAGCTGATTTGTAGGTTTTGTGGCCAAAAAGTGTATTTGTAGCCTTTCTGGTGAAAATGCAACATAACTAGATAAAAAACTCGACCTATGTTTCCTTCTACCCTTGTTGGTTGAGGATTCTCATTTTGTGCCTTCTTGCATGATCTTTGCCTCTCTGCTCTGTCCCCTTAACGAAAAAGGTGAGGATGGTGACAATTTTAAATCTTCAGTGTGCCTTCTCTCTAGTTCGTCTTCAGAGTGTGGTTTCTTGGTGAAATAGAGAGGTTCATTATAGGGTATTGTGGCCAAAAAGCGTATTTGCAGCCTTACTGGTTGAAAAGGGACATAAATGGATAACAATGTCAAGATATCACTCCTTGTACCCTTATTGGTGAGGGTTGCTCATTTTGTGCCTCCCTGCATAATTCCTGCCTCTCGTTCCCATCCATGAAGAGGGTGAGAATGGTAACAATGTTAAATCTTCTGTTTGCCTTCTCTCTTGTGTGTCTTGAGAGTGTGGTTTCTTGGTGAAAAAGAGAGCTTCTTTGTAGGTATTGTGGGAAAAAACCATAATTTTTGTAGCCTTATTTGTGGAAAAGTGACATAAACGTATAAAAATGTCAAGATATTGCTCCTCCTGCCCTTGTTGGTTGAGGCTGCTCATTTTGTGCCTCCCTGCCCAATCTAAACCTCTTTGTTCCCTCGAGGAAGAGGGTGAGGATGGTGACAATGTTAAATCTTTTGTGTGCCTTCTCTCTTATGTGTCTTAAGACCATGGTCTCTTGGTGAAAAAGAGAGATTATTTAGGTTTTGTGGCCAAAAAGTGTATTTGTAGCCTTGTTGGTGAAAAAAATGAAATAAATGTATAAAAATGACGATTATGGTTCCTCCTACCCTTGTTGGTCGAGGCTGCTCATTTTGTGCCTTCCTACCTAATTTGTGCCTCTCTATCCCCTCAAGGAAGAGGGTGAGGATGTTGACAATGTTAAATTTTTTGTGTGCCTTCTCTCTTGTATGTCTTTGAGGGTGTAGTTTCCTAATGAAAAAGAGAGCTTCTTTGCAGGTTTTGTGACCAAAAAATGTATTTCTAGCCTTGTGAGTGAAAAAGTGACATAAATGTATAAGAATGTTGAGCCATGGCTCCTCGTATCCTTGTGGGTCAAGGCTACTCATTTTGTGCCTCCTCGCCCACCAATCTGTGCCTCTTTGTCCCCTCAAGGAAGAGGGTGAGGATGCTAGCAATGTTAAATCTTTTGTGTGCCTTCTCTCTTGTGTGTCTTGAGAGCGTGGTCTCTTGGTGAAAAAGAAAGCTTCTTTGCATGTTTTGTGGCCACAAAGTGTATTTATAGCCTTGTTAGTGGAAAAGTGACATAAATGGATAAGAATGTCAAGCTATCTCTCCTCCTACCCTTGTTGGTCAGCTGCTCATTTTGTGCCTCCCTACCCAATCTGTGCCTTTGTGTCCCCTCGAGGAAGAGGGTGAGGATGGTGACAATGTTAAATCTTCAATGTGCCTTCTCTCTTGTGCATCTTGAGAGCGTGGTTTTTTGGTGAAAGAGAGAGCTTATTTGTAGTAGGTATTGTGGCCAAAAAGTGTATTTGTAGCCTTGTTGGTGGAAAGGGGACATAAATGGATAACAATGTCAAGCTATCGCTCCTCCTATCATTGTTGGTCGAGGCTCCTTATCTTGTGCTTCCCTGCCAATCTCTGCCTCTCTGTCCCCTCAAGGAAGAGGGTGAGGATGGCAACAATGTTAAATCTTTTGTGTGCCTTCTCTCTTGTGTGTCTTGGGGCATGTTTTCTTCGTGAAAAGGAGAGCTTCTTCGGAGGTTTTGTGGCCAAAAAGTGTAGTTGTAGCCTTTTTGGTGGAAAAGCGACATAAATGGAAAAAAATGTCAAGTTATTTCTCCTCCTACCCTTGTTGATTGATGCTGCTCATTTTTTTCTTGATTGAGAAATCTCTGCCTCTCTCTCCCCTCGAGGAAGAGGCTGATAATGGTTATAATGTCAAATATTTTGTTTGACTTCTCTCTTGTGTGGATTGAGAGCATAGCTTCTTCATGAGAATGAAAGCTTATTTGCACCTTTTGTGGCTAAAAAGTGTATTTGTAGCCTTAATTGTGGAAAAGTGACATAAATGCATAAAAACATCCAGCTATTCCTCCTCATACCATTGTTTGTTGAGCCTGCTCATTTTGTGCCTCCTTGCCCAATCTTTCCCTCTTTGTCCCCTCGAGGAAGAGGGTGAGAATGGTGACAATGTTAAATCTTTTGTGTGCCTTCTCTCTTGTTTGTCCTGAAAGTGTGGTTTCTTGGTGAGAAAGAGAGCTTCTTTGCAAGGCAAGCAACATAAATGGATAAAAATGTCGAGCTATTGCTCCTCATACCCTTGTTGGTGGAGGCTACTTATTTTGTGCCTTCCTACCCAATTTGTTCCTCTCTTTCCCCTCAAGGAAGAGGGTGAGAATGGTGACAATGTTAATGTTCTTTGTGCCTTCTCTCTTGTGTGTCTTGAGAGCATGGTTTCTTGGTGAAAAAGAGAGCTACTTTGTAGATCTTGTGACCAAAAGATGTATTTGTAGCCTTGTTGGTGGAAAAGCAACATAATTTGATAACAATGTCAAGCTATCACTCCTCGTACCATTGTTGATTGAGGCTGCTCATTTTGTGCCTCCGTGCCCAATCTATGACTCTTTGTCCCCTCAAGGAAGGTGTGAGGATGGAGACAATGTTAAATCTTCTGTTTGCCTTCTCTCTTGTGTTTCTTGAGAGCATGGTTTCTTGGTGAAAAAGACAGCTTCTTTCCATGTCTTGTGCCCAGAAAGCATATTTATTGTAGCCTTTTTTGTTGAAAAGTGACATAAATGGATAAAAATGTCAAGCTATGTCTCTCTGTCCCCTCAAGGAAGAGGGTGAGGATGGCAACAATGTTAAATATTTTGTGTGCCTTCTCTCTTGTGTGTCTTGGGAGCATGTTTTCTTTGTGAAAAGGAGAGCTTCTTTGGAGGTGTTGTGGGTAAAAAGTGTACTTGTAGCCTTTTTGGTGGAAAAGCGACATAAATGGATAAAAATGTTAATTATTGCTCCTCCTACCCTTGTTGGTTGAGGCTTCTCATTTTGTGCCTACGTGTGCCAGAAATGTGCCTCTCTCTCCCCTCAAGGAAGGGGGTGAGGATGGTGAAAATGTGCCTCTCTCCCCTCCGTGCTAGAAATGTGCCTCTCTCTCCCCTCAAGGAAGGGGGTGAGGATGGTGAAAATGTTAAATCTTTTGTGTGCCTTCTCTCTTGTGTGTCTTGAGAGCATGGTTTCTTGATGAAAAGGAGAGCTTCTTTGTAGGTGTATTTGTAGCCTGGTCGGTGGAAAAGTGGCACAAATAGATAAGAATGTCAAGCTATTGCTCCTCCTACTCTTGTTGGTCGACGCTGCTCATTTTGTGACTCTCTGTCCCCTCAAGGAAGAGGGTGAGGATGGTGACAACCTTAAATATTTTGTGTGCCTTCTCTCTTTTGTGTCTTGATAGCATGGTTTCTTGGTGAAAAGGAGAGCTTCTTTGCAAGTTTTTTTGCCAAAAAATGTATTTGTAGCCTTTTAGTGAAAAGGCGACATAAATATCAAGCGATGGCTCCTCCTACACTTGTTGGTCAAGACTACTCATTTTGTGCCTCCCTGCCCAATCTATGGCTCTCTACCCTCTAAAGGAAGAGGGTGAGGATGGTGACAATGTTATATCTTTTGTGTGCCTTCTCTCTTGTGTGTCTTGAGAATGTGGTTTCTTGGTGAAAATTGAGAGTCTTCATAGGTTCCATGGCCAAAAAATGTATTTGTAGCTATGTTAGTGAAAAAGCAACATAAATGAAAACAAATTGAAGCCATGGCTCCTCCTAACCTTGTGGGTCAAGGTTGTGCATTTTGTGCCTCCCTCCTCTATCTGTTCCTCTTTGTCCCCTTGAGGAACTGGGTGAGGATGGTGTGACAATGTTAAATCTTTTGTGTACCTTCTTTCTTGTGTTTCTTGGGAGCATGGTTTCTCAGTGAAAAAGAGAGCTTCCTTGCAAGTTTTGTGACCAAAAATTGTATTTGTAGCCTTGTTTCTAGAAAAGAAAAATGAATGGATAAAAAGTCAAGCTATTGCTCCTCCTACCATTGTTCCTAGAGGCTGCTCATTTTGTGCCTCCCTACCTAATTTATGCCTCTCTATCCCTCAAGGGGAAGAGGGTGAGGATGGTGACAATGTTAAATCATTTGTGTGCCTTCTCTCTTGTGTGCCTTGAGAGCATGTTTTCTTGGTTAGACCCCTTCTCTCTTGTGTGTCTTGAGAGTATGGTTTCTTGGTGAAAAAGAGAGCTTCTTTGCAGGTTTTGTGGCCGAAAAGTTTATTTATAGCCTTGTTGGTGGAAAAGAAACATAAATGGATAAAAATCTAGAGCTACTACTTCTTCTCCCCTTGTCGGTCGCGGCTGCTCATTTTGTGCCTCCCTGGCCAATTTGTGGATCTCTCTCCCCTTGAGGAAAACAGGTGAGGATGGTGACAATGTTAAATATTTTGTGTGCCTTCTCTCTTGTGTATCTTGAGAGTGTGGTTTCTTGGTGAAAAAAAGAGAGCATCTTCGTAGGTCCTATGGCCAAAAAATCTTTTTTAGCCTTGTTAGTGAAAAAGCAAGATAAATGTGAAAAAATGTGGAGCCATGACTCCTCCTACCCTTGTTGGCCGAGGCTGCTCATTTTGTGTCTCCCTGCCCTATCTGCGCCTATGTGTCCCCTCAAGGAAGAGGGTGAGGATGGTGACAATGTTAAATCTTTTTTGTACCTTCTCTCTTGTGTTCCTTGGGAGTGTGGTTTCTCAGTGAAAAAGAGAGTTTCGTTGCAAGTTTTCTGACTAGAAACTGTATGTCTAGCCTTGTTGCTAGAAAAGCAAAATGAATGGATAGAAATGTCAAGCTATTGCTCCTCCTACCATTATTCCTTGAGGTTGATCATTTTGTGCCTCCCTACCCAATTTATGCCTCTCTATCCCTCGAGGGGAAGAGGGTGAGGATGGTGACAACGTTAAATCATTTTTGCACCTTGAGAGCATGTTTTCTTGGTGAGAAAGAGAGATTCTTTGTCGGTTTTGTGGCCAAAAAGTGTAATTGTAGCCTTGTTGGTGGAAAAGTGACATGAGTGGATAAAAATGTCAAGCTATTAGCTTCTCCTTTCCTTGTTGTTCAAGGTTACTCATTTTGTGCCTCCCTGCCCAATCTATGCCTCTCTCTCCCCTCAAAGAAGAGGGAGGACAATGACAATGTTAAATCTTTTGTGTGCCTTCTCTCTTGTGTGTCTTGATAGAGTGATTTCTTTGTGAAAAATAGAGATTCTTTGCAGGTTTCATGGCCAAAAAAGTGTATTTGTAGCCTTGTTGGTGAAAAAGCAACATAAATGGATAAAAACATTGAGCTATTGCTCCTCATATTGTTATTTACCCCGCTCATTTTGTGCCTCCGAGTGCAATCTGTGTCTCTCTATCCCCTAGGAAGAGGGTGAGGATGGTGACAATGTTAAATCTTTTGTGTGTCTTTTCAGTTATTGTGTGTCTTGAGAGCATTGTGTCTTGGTGAAAATGAGAGCTTCTTTGCAGGTTTTGTGGCCAAAAAGTGTATTTGTAGCCTTGTGATTGAAAAAGTGACATAAATGTATAAAAATGTCAAGCCACGGCTCCTCCTACCCTTGTTGGTCAAGGCTACTCATTTCATGCCTCCCTTCCCAATCTTGGCTCTCAGCCCCCTCAAGGAAGAGGGTGAGGATGATGACAATGTTAAATCTTTTGCATGCCTTCTCTCTTGTGTCTCTTGAGAGCAACGTAAATAGATAAAAATGTCTAGCTTTTACTCATTCTACCCTTATTTTTCAAGGTTGCTCATTTTGTGCCTCCCTGCCCAATTTGCACCTTTCTGTCCCCTTGAGGAAGAGGGTGAGGATGGAAACAATGTTAAATTTTTTGTGTGCCTTCTCTCTTGTGTGTCTTGGGAGTGTGGTTTCTCGATGAAAAAGAGAGCTTCTTTGAAGGTTTTGTGCCCAAAAAGTGTATTTGTAGCCTTGTTGGTGGAAGAGGGACATAAATGGATAGAATTGTCAAGCCATTGCTCCTCCTACCCTTGTTGGTCGATGCAACTAGTTTTGTGCCTCCTTGCACAATCTGTGCCTCTTTGTCACGTCGAGGAATAGGGTGACGATGGTGACAATGTTAAATATTTTGTTATGTGCCTTCTCTCTTGTGTGTCTTGAGAGCATGGTTTCTTGGTGAAAAACAAAGCTTCTTTGTAGGTTTTCTCACCAAAAAGTGTATTTGTAGCCTTGTTGGAGAAAGAGTGACATAAATGGATAAAACTTTCAAGTTATGGCTCTCCTACCCTTGTTGGTTGAGGCTACTCATTTTGTGCCTTCCTGCCCAATCTATGCCTCTCTCTCCCCTCAAGGAAGAGGGCGAGGATGGTGACAATGTTAAATCTTCTGTGTGCATTCTCTCTTGCGCATCTTGAGAGCGTGGTTTCTTGGTGAAAAAGAGAGCTTCTTTGCAGGTTTTGTGGCCAAAGAAGTGTATTTGTAGCCTTGTTGGTGGAAAAGCGACATAAATGGATAACAATGTCAAGGTATTGCTTCTCCTACCCTTGTTGGTCAAGGTTGCTCATTTTGTGTCTCCCTACCCAATTCGTGCCTCTTTGTCCTCTTGAGTAAGAGAGTGAGGATGGTGACAATGCTAAATCTTTGGTGTGCCTTCTCTCTTGTGTGTCTTGAGAGTGTAGTTTCTCGGTGAAAAAGACAGATACTTTCCACATTTTGTGGCCACAAAGTGTATTTGTAGCCTTATCGGCAGGAAAGCAACATAAATGGATAACAATGTCAAGCTATCGCTCCTCCTACCATTGTTTGTTGAGGCTACTTGTATTGTGCCTCCCTGCCCAATGTGTGCCGCTTTGTCCCCTCAAAGAAGGGGTGAGGATGGAGACAATGTTAAATCTTCTGTTTGCCTTCTCTCTTGTGTTTCTTGAGAGCATGGTTTCTTGGTGAAAAAGAGAGCTTCCTTGCATGTTTAGTGGCTAGAAAGCGTATTTTTTGAAGTCTTGTTCGTCGAAGAGTGACATAAATGGATGAAAATGTCAAGCTATTGCTCCTGCTACCCTTGTTGGTTGAGGGTGCTCATTTTGTGCCTCCCTGCCAATCTGTGTTTCTCTGTCCCCTCAAGGAAGAGGGTGAAGATGGCCAAAATATTAAATCTTTTGTGTGCCTTGGGAGCATGTTTTCTTTGTGAAAAGGAGAGCTTCTTCGCAGGTTTTGTGCGCAGAAAGTGTATTTGTAGCCTTCTTGGTGAAAAACTTTCATAAATGGAGCCTCCCTACACAATTTCTGCCTCTTTGTCCCCTCAAGGAAGAGGGTGAGGATGGTAACAACCTTAAATCTTTTGTGTGCCTTCCCTCTTGTGTGTCTTGAGAGCATGGTTTGTTGGTGAAAAAGAGAGATTCTTTGCAAGTTATGTTGCCAAAAAATGTATTTGTAGCCTTGTTAGTGAAAAAGTAATATAAATGTATAAAAATGTCAAGCCATGGCTCCTCCTATCCTTGTTGATTGAGGCTACTCATTTTGTGCCTCCTTGCCCAATCTCTGGCTCTTTGTCCCCTCAAGGAAGAGGGTGAGGATGGTGATAATGTTAAATATTTTGTGTGCCTTCTCTCTTATGTATCTTGAGAGCGTGGTTTCTTGGTGAAAAAGAGAGGGTCTTTGTATGTTTCATGGCCAAAAAATGTATTTGTAGCCACGTTAGTGAAAAAGCTACATAAATGTAAAAGAATTTGTAGCGATGGCTCCTCCTACCCTTATGGGTCAAGGTTGCCAATTTTGTGCCTCCCTGCCCTATCTCTACCTCTTTGTCCCCTTGAGGAAGTGGGTGAGGATTGTGACAATGTTAAATCTTTTGTGTACCTTCTTTCTTGTGTGTCTTGGGAGCGTGGTTTCTCAATGAAAAAGAGAGCTTCCTTGCAGGTTTTGTGGCCAAAAAGTGTATTTGTAGCCTTAATGGTGGAAATACAACATAAATGGATAAAAATGTTGAGCTATTGCTCCTCATATTGTTGTTGGTCAAGGTTGCTCATTTTGTGCCTCCTTGCCAAATCTGTACCTCTTTGTCCCCTCAAGGAACAATGTGAGGATGGTGATAATGTTTTGTGGCCAAAAAGTGTATTTGTAGTCTTATTGGTGGAAAATTGACATAAATGGATAAAAAGTTCAAGCTATTCTTCTTGTACCAAGGCTGCTCATCTTGTGCCTCCTTGCCCAATCTCTACAACTATGTCCCCTTGAGGAGGAAGAGGGTGAGAATGGTGATGTTGAGAGTGGAAAAAGACTTAATTTTTAACTTATTTTTGTTATTTTTGAGGACTGAATGATTGATTTTTGATGGATTTAGAGTGATGTATGGTTGTTAAAGGAAGTGTTTGAGAGTGTTTTGGATGATATTGATTATGTTTTGGAAGATCATGATGATTCTCAGTAGAGATATGAAGCTCTATGAGGTTCTGATTGGTTCTGTATACCTTCTGTATAGCTTCTGTTTTGCTCTGATTGTCTTTTGTATAAAGCATGGATTGATCATTGATGAAGGTTGAGATCTTTTGGAAGCTTATTGAATAGTTTTTGATAGTTTGTAATGGTTTGAGTATGAGTTATGAGATTCTGATGACCTTTTGTAGACCCTCTGTAGAGCCTCTATCTCTGCTCTGTCTCTGTACTGTAACTATACTGTAGCTGCTCTGGTGCTGTACTGTAACTGTTCTGTAGACCTTCTACAAGTGTTCTGTAGAATGTATGTGTGACTTTGGGAAAGTTTTCTAGCCTTTGGAAAGGATGAATCTAAGTTCAAAAGAGCTTAAAAAAAATGGAAGAAGCAGTTGCTGCTGCTGAAGACTGAAGAGAAGACTAAGTGACAGTGACTGTAGTGAGCTGTGAAAAAACACTGTAGTGGCTCTGGTGACTCTTCATATCAGACATACCTCTTGGGAGGTGCATCCACGACTTAAGAGATATTATTGAGAGTTATTATGAGAGCATTGTAGTGAGGAGATGATGTACTATTGATAGAGAGAGAGAGAGAGCCAGAGACAGTCAATTCTATCTAAATAATGTAACTGTATATGAGAGATTGAGAGAGAGAACTATGAAGACATTGAAGATGAATACTATGTTCCATTTGGGTTGATTAATGGACCACAAAGTATGCAGAATCTATATAAGCAATGGATTAAAGGCATAAAAATTAAGTTCACCAGTGGCTCCTGTCACCCTGACCGTTCAGTCCAAAGAAAAGATGATAATGATGCCCCCTGCCAATAGAAGCCAAAGCCCTCATAGCCCCGGCCTCTAACAGGTCCGTGCTATGTGGCATTCCTGGATGCATCCTCTGAAGATGAATCCCTAAGTCAGAAGAAATTACCATAAGAGAGGCAAACAAAGCTCTGATACCCTTCCAGCAACCTCAACAGACGAATGAATCATCTGTTCAGAAGGAGGACACTGATTCTAGTGGAACATCAGACGAGGATACTACTCTCTTGAAAGAGTCAGACCTCTATCTAGAAGCAATCCATGGGACATTTATCCGCGAAGTGGAAGGTGAAAGACAAGTAATGTTCTTGGATATTGATGGTACTGAATATCACCTGAAAGTGGGCCTCAATCTTCCAAAAGAAGAATTAGTGGTCCTGTGAGACCTACTCAAAGAGAACTTAGATGTGTTTGCTTGGTCCTACAAAGACCTAAAGGGGATTGATCCCAGAGTATGTCAGTATCATATTGACCTAGAGCCTGATGCCAAACCTGTAAGGCAAAGACAAAGGCGTATGAATCCTAATTACTCTGCTCTGGTGAAGGCTGAATTATTGAAACTTCTTGAAGCGGATTTTATTTATCCAGTGGCTAACAGTGAATGGGTTTCGCCTATTGTGGTAGTACCCAAGAAGAACGGGAAACTTTGAATATGTGTAGACTTTCGGAAGCTCAATTTGAAGACGAAGAAGGATCATTTCCCTATCCCTTTGATAGATCAACTGTTGGACACAGTGGGGCAGGCCATGAGCTGTATTCCCTCTTGGATGGATTCAACGGATATAACCAATTCCAAATTTCAGAAGAGGCCATGAGCTGTATTCCCTCTTGGATGGATTCAACAGATATAACCAAGTCCAAATTTCAAAAGAGGACCAATCTAAAATAACCTTTACCACAGAATGGGGAACCTATACCTATAGAGTGATGCCATTCGGGCTCTGTAATGCTCATGTCACCTTCCAACAAGTAATGATGGCTGCCTTTCAGAATCATCTGCATGATTTCATTGAGGTGTATCTTGATGACTTCTGTGTCTATAGTTTGATCCGTGAGCTCTGGGGACATCTAGAGCAATGTTTTGATAGATGCCATGAGTATGGGATCTCTCTCAACCCCGACAAATGTGTATTTGGTGTCTCCTCAGGAGTTCTTTTGGGCCATATTGTCTCTGCACAAGGGATTGCAACAGACCCGGCAAAGATTGAAAAGATTGCCACCTTAATAGCACCAACAAACCTCAAGCAATTGAGAGTATTTCTTGGCCATGTGGGCTACTACAGGAGATTTATTGCACATTTTGCAACCAAGGAAGCCCCTCCGCACAAGCTCCAAAGGAAAGAGGTGGACTTCCTTTGGACTGATGATTGTGAAGAGGCCTTTAATACCCTAAAACAATGCCTTATCCAAGCACCTATTTTACAACCTCCTAATTGGACGAAGGAGTTCCATGCGTACACAGATGCATCAGTTGAAGGGCTAGGTGCTGTCCTATGTCAAAAGGGCCCCTCTAAATTAGATCAACCAATATATTATGCAAACCGAAAGGTCATTGATAGGGAATGGAACTATACAGTGGACAGAGCTTGAGTGCTTGGCAATGGTGTTTGCACTGGAGAAGTTTCGACACTATCTACTGTCAATGCATTTCAAGTTCTATGTGGATCATGAAGCCCTATCTTTCCTTATGAACAAAGCATATGTTAAAGGACAACTTATGAGATGGTTGCTCCTATTCCAGGAGTTCGACTTCGAAGTGGTCACTAAGCTTGGCCGTTCCCATATCCAAGCTGATCATCTATCACGGATCCCTCAAACAGAAGAAGAGGAACAGGATGATCCAGACCTTCCTGATGCTTCTTTGTTTCTAGTTGAAACAGCTACTTCCTGGTATGCAGACATAGCCAACCTCCTGACAACTCAGCAATATCCTCTTGGCATCTCAAGCCGTGAGAAGAAGAAGCTTCTGTTAGAATCGGCCCCCTATACCTTGCTAGGCAAAGCCTTGTACAAGAGAGACAAAGATGAAGTGTTGTGAAGATGTGTTGCAGGAGATGAAATCGGCATAGTATTGAAAGCATGCCATGACAAACCCTGTGGTGGCCACTTTGCAGGAGAAGCGAAAGGATCTGCTAGCAAGATACTGGTGGCCGACCCTCCAAAAGGATGCATACCATTACTGTAAGAGATGTGATGCTTGTCAGCGAATGGGGAAACCCACCAAAACAAATGCCATGCCACTGCAACCCATTCTTCCCCTAAAGCCGTTCGAGTGGGGGATTGATTTCGTGGGTCCCATTGATCCACCTACCAGACAAAAGCAGAACAGCATCTTAGCATGTATAGATTATGTCACAAAGTGGTGTGAAGCTAAAGCCCTGAAGCGGGACGATGGTAACAGCGTAGCCCTGTTTATGTACGAGAATATTATCACCCGTTTTGGCAGTCCCCTCGAGCTAGTAAGTGACAGAGATACTCATTTCCTTAACAGTTTTGAGTGAGGATGTCATTGTTGGTCCCTTCCCCACCCTTCCGTTCTATTTTACCCTGTCCTCGGGGTTGTTCCTTGACTGTTTGCCATTATTCTTTGTTTTGCGATTTTTCCATGTGAATATACCCTATGTTCACCAAAATCCCAATACAGCCCTGTTCGTCCCTTTGAACTGCCTATTTTTCATTTTTACCAACCCCTGTTCCAAAAGATGATCCTAAAGTTATTAATTTTTAAAGCAATTCTCGTAAATGGGACGGTTTTTCATGTGAACGCGTCTTTATTGCTTCGAAACCCTGCTCTGATGCACCATCCCTGTCCTACCCATTCTCCTTGGCACTTTTTCCTTTTATTTCATGTCATTTCAATCCACGGTTCATCTGTTATTAATTCTTGCGGGTTTTCGGGCCTTTTTTGTGTCTATTTTTTACATTTTTCCATGTGAACCTGCCCTATTTTCACCAAAATTCCATTTTAACTTGACACCTGTGTCCTCCCAGCCTTTCCCCCACTTTTTTATTTTTTCTCCCCCCTCTTCTGACTGTCGGATTTTTAGTTATTCATTTTTTCGAGTGTTTTCGGATACATTTTTCGTGTTTTTTCCACGTGAACCCATCCTAATTTCCCCCCAAACTGAGTTTTGATGCGCCAACCTTGTGAATTCCTTTTTCTAGACATTTTTTCTTTTTGCTATCCTCTATTCCGCCGTACGGTATTTCCTGTATTAATTTCCAAGTCAAATTTCAAGAACATTTTTGGGGTTTTTCCCATGTGAACATGTCCTATCTCACTCAAAACTGTGTTTTGTCATGATAGAGTTGTTGGACACATTATTTTGCACACTTTTCCTTCCTTCCGCACTTTGTTTCGATGCACGGATTTTCTGATATTAATGCCCGTATGTGTTTTTGGGTTTATTTTTTGCATTTTTTCCATGTGAACACCTTGATTTTGCCCCAAAACCCGTGTTGCATGTTTCCATCATTTTTCCCTCGCCTCCTGGCACATTTTTCCTTTTTACGAATTTTTGATCCGACAAACGGTTTGGATTTTATTAAATCTTCTTCATTTTTCCCATTAACCGCGTTTCTCGCCTCGCACGTGAACACGCTTGTTTTTTGTTTTACGCGCCTCGGGATGCCCCGTGGCGTTCATGGCTTGGGTGTCACCGTCTCTGCCCATTTGACCCCGTCATTGCAAATTTTTTTACCACTGCCCGCGCATGCGCGCGGGCCTTGGTTGTTTCTTGCCCTCCATTTTCAATTTTTTTAAAAAATTTATATTTTCACATTTCCCTTTACAACAAATTAAAAAATATAATCCTAATAATAATAATAATAATACAAATAATAATAATACTTACCAATAAAAAGTTAAAAAAACAAACAAAAAATCAAAAGCAAATTAAAAACACAATCACAACAAGGATAGAGAGAAAAAAAGAGAAAAAAAACAAACAACGAGAAAAAACCAAAATAATAACAAACAGAAAAAGAAAAAATAATAATTAACAACAGAAAAAACACACAAAAACCAAACACAAAAAAACCAACAACCAACAAAAAAAAAGACGAACAACAAAAAGAGAAAAAAAAAAGAGAACACAAAGAAACAGACTATATGTGTGTGTGTGTGTGTGTGTGTGTGTATAAAACACCAAAAATAACCCCAAAAATAAAAAAAACAAAAAAAAACCTTATTTTAATTAATTTACTTAACATAACCAAAACAAAACACAAAACAAAACAAAAAACGAAAAGAAAAGAAAAAAAAATCTACATGTTCTTGTCGTGCCACTTCCTCCTCCCTTTCCCTTCTCTCCTTCTTCCTCCTTCCTCTTTCCTTCCTCCTCCTCTCTCTCCCTTGCCTGTCGGTTCAGCCTCCACCACCTTCACTGCCAGACGCTGCCCTTGATGCACCAGACGTCGCCCCCGCCGTCGCCAGACGCTGCCCCTGACGCGCCAGACGTCGCCCCCGCCGTCACCAGACGTCGCCCTGACATGCTTGCTGCCGCCTCCAATCGTTTCTCCCCTCAGCCGCCGCCTCCCGTCGCTTCCCTCTTCCTCCTCCCCACCCTCTCCTCAGTCGCGCCTGCCCTACGCCTTCTCACCCGCCACTTCACCCACCACCTCTTCTTCCTTACCACCCGCCACCTCTTCCACCACCTCTTCTTCCTTACCACCCACCACCTCTTCCGCCACCTCTTCTTCCTTACCACCTGCCACCTCTTCCACCATCCGCCACCTCTTCCACCACCCGCCACCTCTTCCTCCTCCCCCCTCCCCCCTCCCGCCACCTCAGCCTCCTCCTCCAGCCACGCCCGCCTGCGCTCTTCCTCCTCCTCCAGCCGCTACCTCTTCCTCCTCCCCACCCTCCTCCTCCTCCTCCTCCTCCTCCTCCTCCTCCTCCCTCTCCTCCTCCCTCCACCACCCTGTTCCTCCACGTCCAACCCCACCTCCTTCAACCCACTACTTAACTAAGGTTAGTTCCCACCCTCTTTACCTAACCACAGTTAATTCACCATAGTTAGTTACTACTTAACTAGGGTTAGTTACTACTTAACTAGGTTTAGTTCCCTACTCACTAACCTAACTAAGGTTAGTTCCTTAGTCCCTAACCTAACTAGAGTTAGTACCCCCTAACCTAACTGTAGTTAGTATCACTAACCTACCTAGAGTTAGTCCTCACTAACCTAACTAGAGTTAGTACCCCCTAACCTAACTGTAGTTAGTACCCACTAACTGAACCATGGTTAGTTGCCTACTCACTAACTAACCCTAGTTAGTTAGTCTAACCACATCTAGTTAGGACTTGACTGACTACCTTAACTTGACTAACCAAACTAGACTAACCTAATTGACCTAACTAGACTAGACTAACTCAGACTAACCTAATCAACCATGACTAACCTAACCAGACCAAACTTGACTTATCCTGACTTGACTGACCTACCTAGCCTACCTGACTTAATTGACCTGACTTGACCTCACTTAACCAACTACCCTGATTTACATCATTTAATTGATTTAATTAATTCCACAAATTCATTTAAAATAAAAAAAATTACCAAAAAAATTCTAGAAATTTATAAATATTTTTGAAATTATTTGAAATATTTATAGGTGAAATAAAAAAAAACAAAAACAAAAATTATATAAAATTTAAAATCTAAAAATTAATTCAAAATTACACGAAAATGGATAAAATTCATTAAAAATTAGTAAAAATACAAAGATAAATTCAAAAAATCCCATAAAATTCCACACATCCCATGCCCCTTTTTCCACTACTTTTTCAATTACAAAAATATTTCCATAAAATGAAAAAATATTATTTGAAGCCCACAAACCCTAATTTTAATATTACACATCATAAAATTTCATTTTAAATCCTAAAAATCAGCTGAAAATCATGACTGAATTAATATACATTGTGGACACTTGCTAAATGGCTAAAAATTCATTCTTACACTTCATAACATATCCATGTGTTATATATCTTGGATTTATTATTTATTTAAAACCAAATAATTACAACAAAACAAAAAAAAACCACACAACAGAATTTTAAAAAAAAAACTATAATAAATTAATCAAACCAAACAATATACACAAAAAAAACACACCTAAAATACAAAACAAACACAATATAAAATAAAACATAAAAATCAAACAAACACACTAAGGTGTTTTATTTTTTGTTCAGTCACTAGTCTTTGATTTTGTTTGACTGGATTCATTGCTTTTGGGGGCCTACTACGTGCGCCTTCAGTCCATTGCATACACACCCCTACCAGGTATTTATTTTGTGAGCTTTATTTATTTTCATTACCCCCTTAACCACAATTAATTGCTAAAATAAACTTTATTCACCTACCTTTTCCACGCGCATTCGCGCTAAACACACCATTTAATAATTTTAAAACTCAACCAGCCGTTCACTTTGCACATGTTACGTGCGCTTAAGAGGCACCTTAATTTTTAATAAAAATGAACCAGCCGTCACGAAAAAGCACGCGGTGGCAAAAAAGCGCTCCATATCACTATTAATTTTTAATTAAGGAATTTGCATTTAAAGACCTAGTCTGGGAATCGTAGTCCAGGTTGCGATATAGCACCGTTTTCACTTAATAATTTGTAATTAAAATTTTAAGAAGAAACCACCGTTTTCTTATTAAGGTTTATAACCTAATAAAATGTCACCCATTGTTAATAATTTCTTAAAATGAACTCTTCATTAAAACAATCCCCCCTCATTACACTTTTTTCCCACTTTTTAATAAAGACGCTTCGCGGGATGGGCGCATAAAGTCCTCTTAGTTGAGATTGTTGGTCAAGGTTATGGTTAGGTCCTGATGTACATTTTTATGGTATTATGGTTTGTTTACGTGCTACGATTATGGGTACGGTTTGTAGTTTTTTCTTTCTTTATTACCTAATATGGGGTTTTGGGTGCCTGTTTGTTGCATCGCATGAAGTTTTTGGTTGCATATGTGTAGAGGTCATGCTAAATTTTTTCTAGGATGTGTCTTATCTGGGGTGGTAAATGGGTTAGCTACGTCAATGTATGTGTATCCTTCTGTTGTTTGATTTCTTTTTTATAGCCCTTTGGTTGTTTTGCTGGCATTCTTTGTGATTTTCTATGTTGTGGTGTGTGTGTTTTCCATCTGAATGGCACCTCTTGCTCCTCCTCCTATCCAATATGTCCCGCTGGTTAGTAGGGATTACTCTTCCCTACTAACTTTTGAGCTTATAGGGAAACCAGGACTCGCGACTTTCATGGCTGCTTCATTCCCCTTGATTCCCGAAGATCCTTCCATGTGTGATGAGTTCCTTGCATCATACAGCAAGAAGTCGGGACTCCATGGTGCTTCCATGACATTGACATCCCGAGGGTTAAGGAGGGCTTTATCTCTTCCCTACAAAGGAGAGCCCTTTGCTACAGCTAGACAACTATTCTCCAACGATGAGATTTTCAAGCTGTTACAGAAGCAGACCAAGGAAATTTTGGATGTCAAGAAAGTGATCAACACTTCATGAGTCTCTTTTTCCATGATCACTGATCCTGTGTGGAAGTTGGTTTGCTAGTTCCTCCAAGACAGGTTTATGCCTGCCAAAACACCATCCCATTACTTGTCAAAAGAGCTCTTCACAACTTCCAAGATGGTGTTAAAAGGAGTGGCTATTGATTGAGCACTTACCTACTTACAAAGATGGATCAACATTTCGTCAAAGTAACTAGGGGAAATGTCACAAATGTTACCTATGGATCCTACCTGTATACTTTTTTGACGTACTAAAGCCTAAAGAAGGGTGTGCTTCCACCTTCTCCATCTGATCCAGTACCTCCCCCACCACCTTCAGAAGAGTTAGAACCTGTTGATATAGAGGATCTTGAATCTCCTCCTCCACTAGTCATACAATGCAAACGCTTGAAGCATGTGGCAGATAAAGCTCCTTCAATTCTTCCTTCAGTCACAATTCCTGCTACATCTGGCAGTGACCTCCCTGCTTATCTCACATGTAACAACATGTTCAGAGCACATAGAGAGGGTTCCTTGGACATATCAGTCCCTTCACTGAACAGTCTAGTATCGGGAGATGCCATTCCATTCCTCTGTAAAGACATCCAGAGTTCGATTGAACTTTCAGTGAGACAGCTTGTGCTCAACAGTTGTATGCTTCTTTTTATGAAGAATTGATACAGTCCAAAGACCAGTTGCATAAGGCAACATCAGAGTTAGCCTCTGCTAAAGACACACTAGCAAATCTGTTTAAGTAGATGGAGCAACAAACCCAAATGATTGAGACCCAAAGAGAAGAGATATCTTCTTTGAAGATTCAGTTAATAGAGGCTCAATCAGAGGTCACTAAAATCTCAGAGGAGAAGGAGAAGATGTCTAAAGAAGCTCAAGAGTTTCAAACTCTTTTAGATGCAAAACTCTCAGCCTTATAGACTGCTCATGACACAGTGGAATCACAAGCTTCCCAAATCAAGCAGTTGCAAGACCAACTAACGCAGTCACAGTCTGTTCCTCCAAGCCCTAATGTTTCTTTGATCCCTTCTCTCTCAAAGTAGGACTTGGCAGTACTCCAGAGACAAGCTACCTTGTGTCCTTTATTCCAAGATAAAGTGGAAAGATTGCAGTCCAGGATGGATCTGTTATGGTCTACATTTGAGCATTTTCAGGAATATGTTTCTCCGGACCATTCTTTCTTTGTCCACTATCAATTGCAGAAGTTGGCCTTTTACATGAAGCTTTCAACGATGGATCTTCCTTTTCTAGAGGATGGTTGGAGTGGGGCTTGGTCTCCTGAGTTACTAACAGAAGTGGTCTGTATGGTGTTTGAAGATTCCGTGATGACGGATACCATGTTGCTGTCATATATGTATCTATGAGGTGATTTGTTGATTCCAGATGAAGTAGATATGGCCTGGTATGTGGGAGACGTGGTTTTGCAAGCTGTTTTGAATGTCAACTATTTGGAGTTGCAGATAGATGACATGTTCCAGAGTTACTCTTCAAAAGTGGCTACTTGCCCTGATAATTCTTGGCACTCAATGATTGATTCTGTGGTCCTGAATCAACAATAGAACACAGCTTCTACCTACGTACAGAGCACTAACCAACTGAGGGTGGATCTCTTAGCTCACCTTTCCAAAAACCATCCATTTAATTCAACCTTTTTTTATGCCTATCAGAGAAGATCTGTCTTTGGTCCCTGTGTTCTTAGCCTATTATACTACCAACAAATGGCTCACCGTTATGATACCTATCTTTCCCTTTATCAAACCAATTCACCAACAATCTTACCCCTTCTTTTCCAGCCTCAATCTTTTCCTCAAATTTCCATATTTACCTATTGTTATTTTATTGAAGATAGAGTATTTTTCCCTTCTCCACCATGCCCTTCTTCATCTATCCATATTTTCCTATTTATCAATTAACACCCTTCCTAACTGATTCCCTCAAATTTTCAGCCACCCCTTCTTTAACTTATTCCTCCTTTTATGATTTTTCCTATCCATCTCTTCATCCTCTTTTACTTATTCCACTTCCATCTCTTGCCACTTCTATTTCTCAACCCCCTCAGTTGGTTAGTGAATATGAAGGGTTTGATCAGCAGATTCTTAGAAGAAGAGGATGGAGCTCGACTGATTCTCTTACAGGACCTCAGATTAACTGGCCATTAATTCCAGGAGATTGGACAACTGCTAGTCAAGCATACTAGAACTACCTTCATTTTGCTCACCAATATTCACAATCTCTAGATTCTTCAGTGAGATTGACAACTCATTTTTCTTGGTATCTAGCATACATGCATATCCCATAATGATCAAAAGGCCACTCCAAAACTTTGTATGAATGTCAATGTGAACATTGACTCCCACCAATTGGATTTCCTGTATTTTCATGCCCTATGTCTACCTAGCAGATACCTTGTTTTGCTAGAAAGGATGTGCTGTCAGCAGTTCTTTCAAAATCCTCCAAAGACATTTGTAGATGAATCCTTCTCCATGGATCGTTTTCGAAACCACCAAGCCTTCAAAAGGGATCATCTTCATTGATGCCTTTGCAATGTATTTTGGATGATTCTTAATTATATATCTCTTTTTGGAGGTGTCATTCAGATGGTTGTGTTAGTGTTTGTGTGTGTGTTGTAATAATTGTATGTGATGAGATCGTGCTGATTGCGAATAACTTATTCGAGAGATCTTTTCAAACGATTGATGGTGGATGGAAAGCCTATGGTGCAAAGCTGAAGAGAACCTCTTATATCCTTTACAAAATTGTTATGGCTTTTAAATGATTAATCAGATGAGTTATTGAATAACGGGAGTTTTCCTTCAGTAGTTTTTTCTAAAGATACAGGTGATAAGTTGGGGTTGTGGTTTGGAGAGATTATTGAAGATCCGACGAAAGATAAAATTGAGCTCTTTAATGAACTTATATTCTTCTTTTCCTTAGGTCGCGAGGACGCTTCCTTTCTAAGTGTGGGGATATGTTGAGAGTGGAAAAAGACTTAATTTTTGACCGATTTTTGTTGTTTTTGAGGACTGAATGATTGATTTTTGATGGATTTAGAGTGATGTATGGTTGTTAAAAGAAGTGTTTGAGAGTGTTTTGGATGATATTGATTATATTTTGGAAGATCATGATGATTCTTAGTAGAGATATGAAGCTCTATGAGGTTCTGATTGATTTTGTATACCTTTTACATAGCTTCTGTTTTGTTCTAATTGTCTTCTCTATGAAGCATGGATTGATGATTGATGAAGGTTGAGATCTTTTGGAAGCTTATTGAATAGTTTTTGATAGTTTGGAATGGTTTGAGTATGAGTTATGAGGTTCTGATAACCTTCTGTAGCCCCTCTGTAGTAGAGCCTCTATCTTTGCTCTTTCTCTGTACTGTAACTGTACTGTAGCTGCTTTGGTACTGTACTGTAACTGTTCTGTAGACCTTCTACAAGTGTTCTGTAGAATGTATGTGTGACTTTGGGAAAGTTTTCTAGCCTTTGGAAAGGATGAAGCTAAGTTCAAAAGAGCTAAAATAAATGGAAGAAGCAATTGCTGAAGACTGAAGAGAAGACTAAGTGACAGTGACAGTAGTGAGTTGTGAAAAGACACTGTAGTGGCTCTGGTGACTCTTCATATCAGACATACCTCTTGGGAGGTGCATCCACGACCTAAGAGGGATTATTGAGAGTTATTATGAGAGCATTGTCGTGAGGAGATGATGTACTATTGATAGAGAGAGAGAGAGAGCCAGAGATAGTCAATTCTATCAAAACAGTGTAATTGTATATGAGAGATTGAGAGAGAGAACTATGAAGACATTAAAGATGAATACTATGTTATTGATTTCCATACAAAGATAGTGTATTTTTTTGTGTTCTTTGTTATATTGATGGATTTTATGAAGATGTTGAAGATTATGGAGGATTCTATCAAATCCGTGGGAGAAATCTACCATGATGCTGCGTGAGGAATTGCTATTTTCTTTGTTTTGGTCATTCAAAGAATGAAATAAAAGCTTGTTGATGTTACAAGATAGATTTTATTGCAAGAGAATTCTCTTTTCCTTGGTGTTCCTTTTGGGGCCCCAGGTGACAATGGTAAATCTTTTGTGTGCCTTCTCTCTTGTGTGTCTTGAAAGCATGGTTTCTTGGTGAAAAAGAGAGCTTTTTTGGAGGCCTTGTGGCCAAAAAGTGTATTCGTAGCCTTATTGGTGAAAAATGATATAAATGGATAAAAATGTCGAGCTATTGCTGCTCATACCATTGTTGGTTGATGGTTCTCATTTTGTTCCTTCTTGCCCAAACTATGCTCTCTATCCCCTCGAGGAGACCAGGGTGAGCATGGTGACAATGTTAAATCTTTACTGTGTGCCTTCTCTCTTGTGTGTCTTGAGAACATAGTTTCTTGGTGAAAAAGAGAGCTTCTTTGCAGGTTTTGTGGCCAAAAAATGTATTTGTAGCCTTGTTGGTGAAAAAGCAACATAAATGGATAAGAATGTCGAGCTATTGCTTCTCCTACCATTGTTGGTTGAGGTTTCTCATTTTGTGTCTCCCTATCAAATATGTGCCTCTCTCTCCCCTTGAGGAAGAGGGTTAGGATAACGACAATGTTAAATGTCTTGTGTGTCTTCTCTCTCGTGTGTCTTGAGAGCGCAGTTTCTTGGTAAAAAAGAGAGCTTCTTTGCAAGTTTCATGGCCAAAAAGTGATTTTGTAGACTTGTTGCTAAAAAAGTGACGTAAATGGATAAAAATGTCAAGTTATTGCTCCTTCTACCCTTTTTGGTTGAGGGTGTTCATTTTGTGCCTCCCTCCCAATATGTGTCACTCTGTCTCCTCAAGGAAGAGGGTGAGGATGGTGGCAATGTTAAATGTTTTATTTTCCTTTTCTCTTGTGTGTCTTGAGAGTGTGTTTTCTTGGTGAAAAAGAGAGCCTGTTTGCATGTTTTGTGGCCAAAAAGTGTATTTGTAGCCTTGTTTCTGAAAAAGCAACATAAATGGATAAAAATATCATGCTATTATTCCTCCTACCCTTGTTGGTTGACACTGCTTGTTTTGTGCCTCCCTGCCCAATCTATTGCTCTTTGTCCCCTCAGGTAAGAGGGTGGTGATGGTGACAATGTTAAACCTTTTGTGTGCCTTCTCTCTTGTGTGTCTTGAGAGTGTAGTTTCTTGGTGAAAAAGGGAGCTTTTTTGTTGGTTCTATGGCCAAAAAATATATTTCTAGCCTTGTGAGTTAGAAAACAACATAAATGCATAAAGATGTCAAGCATTGGCTCCTCCTACCCTTGTCGGTCGAGGCTACTCATTTTGTGCCTTCGTGCCCAATTTTTGCTTCTTTGTCCCCTCGAGGAAGAGGGTGAGGATGGTGGCAATGCTAAATCTTTTATGCGCCTTCTCTCTTTTGTGTCTTGAGAGCATGGTCTCTTGGTGAAAAAGAGAGCTTCTTTGCAAGTTTTGTGGCCAAAATTTATATTTGTAGCCCTCTTGGTGAAAAAGTGACATAAATGGATAACAATGTCAGCCTATGGCTCCTTCTACCCTTGTTGGTCAAGGATCCTCATTTTGTGCCTTCCTACTTGATCTGTGGCTCTTTGTTTCCTCAAGGAAGAGGGTGAGGATGGTGACAATGCTAAATCTTCGGTGTACCTTCTCTCTAGTGCGTCTTGAGAGTGTGGTTTCTTGGTGAAATAGCAAGCTTCTTTGTAGATATTATGGCCAAAAAGTGTATTTGTTGCCTAATCTGTGCCTCTCTTTCCCCTCTAGGAAGAGGGTGAGGATGGCGACAATGTTAAATCTTCTATTTTCCTTCTCTCTTGTGTGTCTTGAGAGCATGGTTTACTAGTGAAAAAGAGAGCTTATTTTCAGGTTCTATGGGCAAAAACCATATTTTTTGTAGCCTTGTTTGTGGAAAAGCAACATAAACAAATAAAAATATCAAGCTATTGCTCCTCCTACACTTGTTGCTCGAGGCTACTTGTTTTGTGCCTCCCTACCCAATCTGTGCCTCTCAATACCCTCAAGGAAGCGGGTGAGGATGATGACAATATTAAATCCTTTGTGTGCCTTCTCTCTTGTTGTCTTAAGAGCGTGGTCTCTTGGTGAAAAAGAGAGCTTATTTTCCAGTTTTGTGGCCAAAAAGTATACTTTAAGCCTTGTTGGTGAAAAAAATAAATAAATGAATAAGAATGTCAAGCTATGGCTCCTCTTACCCTTGTCCCTCAAGGAAGAGGGTGAGGATGGTGACAATGTTAAATCTTTGGTGTGCCTTCTCTCTTGTGTGTCTTGAGAGCATAGTTTCTTGGTGAAAAAGAGAGTTTCTTTGCAGGTTCGATCGCCAAGAAGTGTATTTGTAGCCTTGTGAGTGAAAAAGAGACATAAATGTATGAAAATGTTGAGCCATGGCTCCTCTTACCCTTGTCGATCGAGGTTACTCATTTCCTGCCTCCGTGCCCAATCTGTTCCTCTCTATCCGCTCAAGGAAAAGGGTGAGGATCGTGACAATGTTAAATCTTTTGTGTGCCTTGTCTCTTGTGTGTCTTGAGAAGATCATGGTCTCTTGGTGAAAAAGAGAGCTTCTTTGCAGGTTTTGTGGCCAAGAAGTGTATTTGTAGCCTTGTTGGTGGAAAAGTGACATAAATGGATAACATTGCAAAGCTATTGCTCCTCCTACCCTTGTTGGTTGAGGCTGCCCAATCTGTGCCTCTCTATCCCCTCAAAGAACAGGGTGAAGATAGTAACAATGTTAAATCTTCTATGTGCCTTCTCTCTTGTGTAGCTTTCTTGATAGAAGAGAGAGCTTCTTTGCAGGTTTTATGGGGAAAAAAGTGTTTTTTGTAGCCTTGTTGGCGGAAAAACAACATAAATGGATAAAAACATTGAGCTAGCTCTCCTCATACTATTGTTGGTTGAGGTTGCTCATTTTGTGCCTCCCTGCACAATCTATGCCTCTCTATCCCCTAGGAAGAGGGTGAGGATGGTGAAAATGTTAAATATTTTGTGTGTCTTCTCAGTTGTGTGTCTTGAGAGCATGGTGTCTTGGTGAAAAAGAGAGCTTCTTTGAGGGTTTTGTGGCCAAAAAGTGTATTTATAGCCTTATGACTAAAAAAGTGACATAAATGTATAAAAATGTCAAGCCATGGCTCCTCCTACCCTTGTCGGTCAAGGCTACTCATTTTGTGCCTCCCTTCCCAATCTTGGCCCTTAGCCCCCTCCAAGAAGAGGGTGAGGAGTGACAATGTTAAATCTTTTGTGTGCCTTCTCTTTTATGTCTCTTGAGAGTGACGTAAGTAGATAAAAATGTCGAGCTTTTACTCCTTCTACCCTTGTTGGTCAAGGCTACTCATTTTGTGCCTCCCTGCCCAATCAGTGCCTCTCTGTCCCCTCGAAGAAGAGGGTGAGGATGGAAACAATGTTAAATCTTTTGTGTGCCTTCTTTCTTGTGTGTCTTGGGAGCATGGTTTCTCGGTAAAAATTAGAGCTTCTTTGGAGGTTTTGTGCCCAAAAAGTGTATTTGTAGCCTTGTTGGTGGAAGAGGGACATACAGGGGTAGAAATGTCAAGCCATTGCTCCTCCTACCCTTGTTGCTTTATTCTTCTTATTTTTTGCCTCCCTCTTGCACAATCTGTGCCTCTCTATCCCATTGAGGAATAGGGTGACGATAGTGACAATGTTAAATCTTTTGTTGTGTGCCTTCTCTCTTGTGTGTCTTGAGAGCATGGTTTAACAAAGCTTTTTTGTAGGTTTTCTCACCAAAAAGTGTATTTGTAGCCTTGTTGGTGAAAGAGTGACATAAATAGATAAAACTGTCAAGCTATGGCTCCTCCTACCCTTGTTGGTTGAGGCTACTCATTTTGTGCCTTCTTGCCCGATTTGTGCCTCTCTCTCCCCTCAAGAAAGAGGATGAGGATGGTGTCAATGTTAAATCTTCTGTGTGCGTTCTCTCTTGCATAACTTGAGAGCATGGTTTCTTGGTGAGAAAGAGAGCTTCTTTGCAGGTTTTGTGGCCAAAGAGGTGTAGTTCTAGCCTTGTTGGTGGAAAAGCGACATAAATGGATAACAATGTCAAGGTATTGCTTTTGCTACCCTTGTTGGTTAAGGCTACTCATTTTGTGTCTCCCTGCCCAATCTTTACCTCTCTATTCCCTGGAGGAAGAGGGTGAGCATGGTGACAATGTTAGATCTTTGGTGTGGCTTCTCTCTTGTCTATCTTGAGAGTGTCGTTTCTTAATGAAAAAGAGAGCTTCTTTGTAGGTTTTGTTGCCAAAAAATGTATTTGTAGCCATGTTGTGAAAAAATGACATAAATGGATAAGAATGTTGAGCTATTGATGCTCCTACCATTGTTGGCCGAGGTTGCTCATTTTGTGCCTCCCTATCAAATATGTGCCTCTCTGTCCCCTCGAGGAAGACGGTTAGGATAACGACAATGTTAAATCTTTTGCAGGCCTTCTCTCTTGTGTGTCTTGAGAGTGTGGTTCTGGGTAAAAAAGAGAGCTTCTTTGCAGGTTTTGTGGCCAAAATGTGCTTTTGTAGTCTTATTGCTAAAAAAGTGAAATAAATGGATAAAAAATTCAAGTTATTGCTCCTGCTACCCCTGTTGGTTAAGGGTGCTCATTTTGTGCCTCCCTGCCAATCTGTATCTCTTTTTCCCCTCAAGGAAGAGGGTGAGGATGGAAAAAATATTAAATCTTTTGTGTGCCTTCTCTCTTGTGTATTACGAGCGTGTTTTCTTCGTGAACAGAAGAGCTTCTTTGCACATTTTGTGCCCAAAAAGTGTATTTGTAGCCTTCTTAATGAAAAAGCGACATAAATGGATTAAAATAATGAGCTATTGCTCCTATTACCTTGATGGTCAAGGGTGCTCGTTTTCTGCCTCCTTGCGCAATTTGTGCCTCTTTGTATGTGCCTTTTTTTAATGATTCATCCCTATGTTTCCTTGTTTATCACAACAATATTAAAATACTCAAAAATCTCTTCAAACCCTCCCAATATTGAGTCTTTGAAAGGTCCAAAGCATCCCTTATTCACTTGAAAGAAAGACCAATCAATAGATACGATAGAAGATAGAGAAATCCTTGTATAGGTCTATTTTTTAATACTTCAACTCTATTTTCCTTAAAGTAATGATGTGAAAATTTCTAAAAGGATTTGAAAGAATGGGATCCCCCATATGTCTTCTATGCCTTTAAATTTACTCAAATCTATTTTGCATTTGCCCCATTGCATATTCCAAGCATGCATTTAATAGTTTTTAAGTCGGTGCTCATATGCCATTCAACATTAAAATTACCAATCCCATCAACCACCAACATTTCTCCTTCATTGAGGCTTAATAATATTTAGAATACATGTATGAGTGAGCACCCATTTCACTGTTTGATGATTCTCAATTGGTACATGAGCTACACCAACCCACCAAATCTCCATCTTGGACTAAAACTTATACATTGGTGCTTGACCCCCACCATTACTATAGTCTAATATCCTGTTCATGATGCAAATGCTGACTCTTTCCATATTTTGTCCTTTTTGAATCTTTGCTTCATATAACTTCTAGGAAAACTTCAAAACACTGTGACATTCCTCTACTGTGAGTTTATACCTGTGGATCATTGCAATTTGCACTCTTCTTAGATCAACCCATATATTGTTAAATGCATTCTATTAAAAATATATTTTCCTTTTAGCTTTTCACATGGCATAGACTCTTCAATATGAATGTATTCCCCAAAAACATGTGAAATCTTATTATTCATAGCTGTCCTTGTTGCAACTGATACTGCAAGGGCCCAAGATAATCCAAATGCACTTATTCTATTACATTTAAGGTTTTTAAACCATAATCTAGAGATAGCATGATAACCTTTTCGACTAATACCCATAGTATCACATGTCTTTACAATTCATTTGGTTTTATTGTGTCCTTTAAGTCCTTTACCAATTCTTTGAGAGTTGGGCCTCTCAAATCCACATTCTAAGGTGACTTAAGAATCCTCAAATTATCTTTCTTATTCATGGTCTCTTTTAAAAGATTGATTATCTCCTCACACTCTCTCAGATATTAATGCTGATATGTTAGAGACATATTTCTTTGCAAGATTTAGTCTTCTTTTCTTTACTCTCTCACACAAGCTAGTTATATTTATTAATGGTCTCTTCCTCTCTTTGAATCCTATTGGAGTTTTCTTCAATCGTGTATGTTAACTTATTTTGTAATGACTTATTAGCATTTTCCAAAATGTCAATCTTATCCATTAGCTTGGAAATGCTTGTTCGTGCAATTAATAATGCTTTTCTCATTTCGTGCATTTGAGCTATAAATGTGCAAGATATAGAGCATAACCTCATACAATAGCCAAGTATCTCGTTATAACCTTCTTCAACATATCTTATGTAGTTATGAATATTTAAAAAAGAAGGAGGTTTATCTATAGAAGGATCCTTGGGATAAATATTTCCATCTACCCACAAATCTATATGCTTCTTTCCTTGTATTTGCAATCTGTTAGCCTCCATCTCATTTCTTAGCACTCAATGATGTATACTTCTCCAAGATGTATAAATCGAATCTAGTTGAATTGTAAGTTTGTACTTGCATGTGCTTGCACCTGTATTACTTGAAGAGATATTGCTAAACATTTTAGCAAATCAACCACAAATGAATCTCATAGTGATAAGAAAGTAAGCACAAAGAAGAGGATGGCAAAAGAGGCAAAAGAGAATGGTATGTGAAAGGAAGATGTGGGAGCAAACAAATACGCTTTTGATGCAAATATCTCAAAAATACAAAATCTCCAAAGTTTCAAAACAATAACCACCGAAAAGGTGACCCTAATACAAATTAAAAGATGAGGGAAATTAATGGCCAACCCCTTCAGTAAACCAAAGATTCTCTCATTAATCACATTTGACCAACCAAATTTGGTGATTTCATTCTTCCAAAATCTCAACTAGTTAGCAACTTAATCATTTTCTTACAAGTATCTTTTTGAAGCGTTTTGGACCCTAATGTCAAGTGTTGGAAGATATTTTGAGGGTATATTATAGTAGGGAGTCCAAGAAATGGATAGAATGCATACCTTCAGTAGAGTTTGCCTACAATGCCTCACACCAACAAAGTATTGGCATGACTCGTTTTCAAGCATTGTATGGGCAAGAATGCAATTCTTTTCCAGGTATTTTTTCCTAGGCTCATCAAATTTTTCTCCTTGCCAGCTATGCACAAATACCCCAAGCTCATCGAAATTCCTTCCTCTATTATTAACAATTCCCTCAGGCTTGTCAAATTTTCTTTCGAATTGTCTATGATTTTTTTCCCTCTCATCATCTGTGAGTGAGAGAGACAAGGGAAAAGTTTTATAAGGTTGAAAACCCTAATGAAGAAGAAAATAAAAAAATAAGAGAAGAAGGGGGTGGCTTATCAAGCCACCATCAAAATGGCACTCCCCTTGTAAATTAATTTTTAAAATAAGTTAATAATTAAATAAGTATTTCCTTCCTCCCCTCATCCTCTACGCATCCACATTGCAAGTGCATCCCCAAGGCGAAAGACTACTATCCACTTCTAAACCCATTCTCTTCCTCTTGTCCAACCCCTTTTTCTTTCTCCACAATACCCACAATGCCTCGACAAGGGAAACTCCACATGGTGGGACCGTCTAGCGAAGAGGGACCTTCGAATGTGGCTAGTCCAATTAATGAAGCAAGGCCTTTCCACATAGCACACCCATCTTCAACTACTCTGAATATGACGTCGAATATGGCTAATGATACTAATGCCTCATATGCTCATAAAACCAAGTATTTCCATTTTACTATAGACACAATTTCGATAAAGAAAAAGAGAAAATACTTGAGTTCTTTAAAATTATGCAATATAAACATTTCCAATTAGCTTACTCAACATGAAAAGAATAGCTACATGGCTAATAATAAATTCTAGATTGCATGTAGAATTTTTTTCATAAACATATTATAAAAAATTAGTTAATATTAGATTAGACAAAATCTATAAGATCTGCACATGCTCAAATTACTTATCTAATTTATGAATAGGGTAAAAGAACTAGGACCTAATTACTCATTAAAAATAGTACTCATTAAATCATATTGTATGATAAACAGCTTAAACATTAGTTTTTATTTTTCATCAATTCATAATGTGATATATTAACATTTTCAATTACTCATGGGTTGCAAACTAAAAAAAGGCAAACCATAGGATAACATTATTAAATTTCCTTCATAAGTTCAATAGCTACCATATGAGAGTATGATTTGATAAGGTTCAAAGAAGTGTATAATGTTTATTTGAAACAAGTATCATCGATCTTACTTAGAACGTAGCCAAGTCTTGAACCTACTCTAAGACAATGTTTTTGAAACTAATGAACTCTCAAAATATAGAAAATTCGTGAGTAGTTCACTTATGCTCTTAATTCAAAGCTCATATGTACACATAACCATACCATTGGTTTATGGTGTTATTCTCAATCTCATAACTTATTTTCCTATAAATTGAAGCTTTATGGAAGCTATAATTTTACAGTACACTTGTAATCATGAATGATCATTTCAAATGGAACCATAGGGTACACATAGAATACCTACATTCATGACTAGAATTGTATCAAGCAAAAAGGAAGAATGGTTGTGTCCAAATGAGGCCTAAAAAACCAAAACTTATTATCAAATCCCTTACAATAGGGGTAGTTGATTAAAAAAGTCAAGAATTTTCACAAGTGACAAGGTGCAAAAATAATGGTAAAAGCATGCCAATTTTTAGCCAACAGAATGCTATCGATTTTATCAAAGAATTGAGTAGTGAGATTTTGAATTGGCTTTATTATGATGGCTAAATTAAAAGGAAAGTCTTGAATAAACTATAAATTTCATTTTATCATTGTAGATTAGTAAATATATCAGAAGAATATATTACAAATAAATAAGATACTATTTGAGAAGGACTAATTGATTATTGCCTTGGAACTTGATTGTGGTTTATATCCATAAATTGAAAAAAACTTTTACTCATGTTCAAATGATAGGCAGGTTTGAGCAGTTTGCACTCCCCCAAGGGCAACTACTGGTGGGGCTCAACTTTGTTTTGCCTAAGACAACAGACCAAAATCTAGGCAGGAAGGTTATGTACAGAAGGTTCCCTCCTATGGCAATAGGAAAGTAGGGGGCTCTAGTTAGAAACGGTACAAATCAACATCTAGGCATAAAGGTTATGAATGGAAGGTTTTCTTCTATGGCAATAGGAAACCTAGGGCTCTAGTTAGAAATGGTAATTGTATAGTTGGTCCTGTGATGGAGAAGAAATATGTATGTGTACGATGTGATGAGCATTAGGAGCCCAGAAAATATGGGTTAGATATCGCTCAAAAGAAGAAGAAAGTGAACTTTTATACTTCGCTGTATGAGTAGAAAACTAACTTAAAAATCATAAACATTAATACAAAATGTTTTGAAAGGATAATCTTCACTAATTTTGTGTTGCGCTTGAAAAAAGATGTGAAACAAATCTCATGATAAGGATAATTAAGGAAGTTGCTTTTAAATGTCAAATATTGTGTTAGTATGCAATGGTTAAAAAACTAAAGAAAACCATGTTTGAATGGGAAGTGGGCAACCATCTTTCCCCAATAGAAGACTGTGTCAAAGGCTAGGTGGACCTGATGAGTCAAGTACTTTCCTAATATGGAAAAATTTAGACCAAGAGTTGATCATTGACTTTTATTGGAGTTTGATCCTAGAACTTGGTCACATGCTATTTTAGGGGAACAAAAATGAGATTCGGCCTTATGGGCATAGGGGTAGAGTTGAACTCCCCTTCATCTCTCACTCGCTATGAGCTAACTGTGGTGATTGACCTACTCTTGGTCTCAATTGATTACAAAGTGATCATTTTGAATGAGCACTAGAATGCTATTAGAGACTATTAATTCTTTATGAAACCTCATGTTGATCCTTGTAGGTGGAGGCCAAGCACTTTACTACAAGGTACACATATGGCCGCTGGGTTACTAGACCAATGTTTGATTATTCCTATGGAGTACAAACAATTATGGCTGGGATAGACCCTAGATGACTACAAAGTCTTACCTTTCACATCAAGTACTGGGTACATTATATTCTCATCAACAATTTATTATATGAAGGGGCACATGTGGGTGACAATTGGGTGTGCTCTTTATATGCCCTTCCCTCTTACATGCACTCGAGAGAGATTTTGCAAGTGAAAAAACTTCTCTCTCTCTCTCTCTCTCTCTCTCTCTCTCTCTCTCTCTCTCTCTATCTCTCTCTCTCATACCCTTGGGGAGGTCACTCATGAATATATGTGTGCATCACATGGGTTTAAAATAGGGTATTTTTAAAATATCATCTTATATATTTTTTACATACAAAAGGGTGTAATATAAATGGGTTATTTATAGATTGAATAGAAAAGGGTTATATTTTATTTAGGAAAAATTTACAAATAAGGATATTTATAAATAGGCGTTGAATGCACTTGATGTAGATGATATACATATAGTGAACCCCCAAGTCCCCCCCCCCCCCCCCCCCCCCCCCCCCCCCCTTGTGTAGTTTCCTAAGAGTAACTATGGAGAGTGAAGAAAAAAGAGAGGATGATGATTCAGATCTATGCTTCTTTCCTATGATGTTCCATGAGTGAGAGATCATTCTCAACATAGATTTTGTTTTGATATTATTATTGGGAGAGTTGGTCTTACCATGGTCCAATGATAAATGTGCTCTCCATGGGGATGTGCTATGTCTATCTAATTGTGTAGTGATGATGGTTATGTAAATACAACTATGACATGGTTCCAATATTAGGAAGCTAAGACTTCTTAGGTGTGTCCCCCCAAACTTGAGGACCTAGTTAGTTTAATGGGTGAGTGTGTAATGGAGTTCAAAGTGACAAGCATGTCAAGTAAAACCCAAGATATCATACCCTTGCTATGCCTCAAAATGTGTAGTGGGAAAAAGGGTCTAGGGGGCTAAAGATGGAGCAAGTTGGTTAACCCATCCACACATCTCTAACTTGAGGATCTCTAGGGATAGTGGTGCAAATGCAGCTACTTTAAGTTGGAGTCTTTTCTCTCATTTATTTTATCTTTTTTTTCTCTTTTTGTCATGTTTTCTTTTTCTTTTATCCTTTTCTTTAATGTCAAATCTTTGGGATAGGACACAATGTTTGTAACAAGTAACTTTCACTTCCTTGAGTGATCCCCACAAGGGTATGGGCTATCATGAGAAGAAAGGATGGAAGCAATTGGTAAACCTACTATCTACCATGTCTTCTAATAGCTCTAAATAATAAGATGGAAGGAAAAGATGGATGGTGATAGTGTTGTGGGGTAGGATCTATCCCAACACTGACAGCAAAGAAGAGTTCAATGATTCTAGCTTCATAATTTGTATGCTTTTGTTTTAGTAGCTTGATGAATACCTGCAAGAAACTATAAGTGGTGATGAATACTATCTTTCTCAATGAAGGCACCAAATACTTAGTTAGATCTTTGGGTTGGAATACTAAACCTATTTTGGTTTCTTTGTTATTGACGTTGAGGATCTTTTAAAATCTTATGTGCTCTTCTAGCTTATGCTTTGAATTATGCTATGTAGAATATGAGCAAAAGTTCACATCGACCCTCTATTATGGAATATTTTGTGCTCTTGTGGATTATACTTTGAATCTGTTGTTTAGGATATGGAAAAATATTTCACATCAACCCTCTACTATGTTGTTTTATAATTAAACCCAAACTAATCTCACTCGTGTGCTTTTAGGATAGTGTAGCACCACTTTGGTTGCATCTTCCAAGTTTCCTTGGGTTCCATTCAAAATTTGGCCTTTTAGTTTGTGCAACTCTTACAAGCTTCAACAAAAGCCTTCTTATCCTATTAACCCATCCATATTTTCCCTACATGAGGAATTGTCTTCATCAAGAAGTCAATGGTGCAAATGGGGTTGGTGTTTTGGAGGATTGGTTCTCTTGAAGGGTTAAAAAGTCAAACACCATTGCATCATTTGATTTATACTTCTTTTGAGGTTGCTTCTTTAAAGTCCTCCCTCTAATCCTCTACTATATGCAATTCAACATTGAGGTGTCAATCACCTTTTATGTTTGAGGCCTCAAGATTTGGACTCTTTTTTCATACTACTCATGAGAATATACCAATGTCTCTAATTCCTCATGTGTAGTGTAGGGCTCCTCTTGAGTGTATGGGTGTGACTCCTCATCATGTCCTTCTAAGGGTGATTTTTCTCCCACATGGATCGTCAAAAACTATTGGAGGACTAAGGGGGGGAGGAAAAAATTGAAAGAGATGCCATCTTTAGTAATTCTAGGGACTTGGGCAACCTTTTCTTACTGCATGCATTTGTTCCTAGATTAGAGATTCTCTTGAAGAGATGGGTAAAAGAATTAAGCATTTACTTCAACTCTTCGTTGCTATAACTAGGATGTTTGAGGCATTCCAAAAAATCCTATTTGGATTCCTTATAACTTGGTAACTTTATTTCATGGAAAAGTCATGTAGAAGAGTTGATTGTCTAAACTAAGCTTAAACTTTGTGGTCCTATGTGTCATTACTTTATGATTTATATAGAAATGATGATGGAATTCAAGTAAAATCTTGTTTCATGGCCATAATGTGCGTGTAAAACTACAATTTGTTCATCGATTTTGATCTTTTCAAGTAGTGTACATCTAGATTCAAAGCCATCTATGAACTAGCTCCATCCCACCTTCTTGTCCCAGAGTGCTTCCTCATCCACATTTCTTGTAGCATCTATGAATAAGCTCCCAATGGTAGATTGTAGCTTTATGAAGGCTACCTTCAATTATTCATGGCACTAGCAAATGTCTTCCAATTCTTTTCTCATCATATTAGCTTTTCCTTCTGTTGTTCTAGAAGTACAATGAGCTTAGCCACTTTGTTCTTTGCTTCTTCATGACTATTTTGTGTCTCCCTCAAGTCACTTATTTTGTAAAGTAGTGATGATTGCTATCAAGTAAAAGTCCTATCTCTTGTGTGCTTCCTCATCTATATTTCTTGTTACATCTATCAAAAATCCTCCAAGGGTAGATTTATCCATATGAAGGCCATGTTCAACTTTTCATGGGGCCAATGAATGCCATCATGTTAGCTTTGGCCTTATCCTTTTCTAGAAGCAATGTGAGCTCAACCACTTTTACTTTTTCATTGTTTTTTTGCACCTTGCTCAACTCATATGTAAAGTAGTGATGATGGCCTTCAAGTACAAGTCTTATTGCATGGCCACAATGTGCTTGTAGAGTATAGCTTGCTCACCAAGATAGCTCTATTAAAGTAATGCACCCTCTAAATTTGAAGGCATATTACAAACTAGCTCCATATTTCCTTCTTTCACACTTCTTCCAACATATGTCAATAAGTTACAATGTTAGATCATAACTTGTGAAGGTCACCTTTAACGGTTCATGGGAATTATGGATGTCTTTTAGTTCTTTTCTCATCATGTCAGTTTTGGCCCCATTTTGTTCTAGAAGGGACATGAACTCAACCATTTTTTAATTTCCTTTGTCATAGTTGTTTGTGCCTCCCTCAACTCATCCACTACGGTCTTCAAGGGTTCAATTTTGTTGTTAGTAACTAAGCATTTATGTGTGTAGCTTGGATATAATCTTGATGGAGAGTCTTTTCTTCATCTAGTTGGATTTGAAGCTCCTATTATTCCATGATTGCCTTTGAATTTTTTTTCTTGAGTTCTTCATAAAGGCTCTCAAGAGTGGTAATGCCTCTTTCTCCTTCGCCTTCCTAGAACTATCCTCCCCTCTTTTGGCTATAATTTTTGTAGAAGGGGGCCAAAGGTATCGTGGTCGGAACAAGTACAACCTTTTTAGTTTTGGGGCATTGACATTGGGGTTATTGGGATAGTTGTATTGGCCATTGCATTGCAGATCATAAATTCTATGTCACCTAGGTCAAGGGAAATGGAGTGATTTTGTTGTTTCATTGCTCCCATCATAGTAGAATACTTAACCTTGCAATGTCATTAGACTCTTGGATAGCCTACTACCATTTTGGTTGAGATTTCTCAACTTTCCATGGCTATAAATCTAGATGTTTCCCTTAGGTCTTGCCCTTTGAAGCTGATGAGTTTTTGAAAGGTTTTTTTTAATCCTACAACTATTTCCACTTCTTAGCTAGACTCTTAGATAGCCTACCAGCATTTCAGTTGAGATTTCTCAACTTTCCATGGCTATAAATCTAGATGTTTCCCTTAGGTCTCGCCCTTTGAATATGCACAAAAAACATGGAGCCCCAAGAGGAACACCAAGGAAAAATGGATTCTACTAAAAGAAAATCTATCTTGTAACATCAACAAGCTTTTATTTCATTCTTTTGATCATCAAAACAAAGAAAATAGCAAATCTTCACTCATCATCATAGTAGATATCTCCCACGGATTTGATAGAATCAACCATAATCTTCCACATCTTCATAGAATCCATCAATAGAACAATGAGCATAAAGGAATACACCATTTTTGAATGGAAATCAATCACATAGTATTCATCTTCAATGTCTTCATAGTTTTCTCTCTCAATCTCTCATATATAGTTACACTATTTTGATAGAATTGGCTATCTCTCTCTCTCTCTCTCTCTCTCTCTCTCTCTCTCTCTCTCTCTCTCTCTCTCTCTCTCTATCAATAGTACTTAATCTTCTCACTACAATACTCTCATAATGACTCTCAATAATCCTTCTTAGGTCGTGGATACACCTCCCAAGAGGTATGTTTGATGTGAAGAGGCACTAGAGCCACTACAGTGTCTCTTCATAGCTCGCTACTGTCATTGTCACTCAGTCTTCTCTTCAGTCTTCAACAGCTGCTTCTTCCATTTTTTTTAGCTCTCTTGAACTTAGATTCATCCTTTCCAAAAGTTAGAAAACTTTTCCAAAGTCACACATACATTCTACAGAACACTTATAGAAGATCTATAGAACAGTACGGTACAGGACCAGAGCAAATACAGAACAGTTACAGAGCAGAGACAGAGACTCTATAGAAGGTTTACAGAGGGTTACAGAAGGTCATTAGAGAACAGTAGATCCTCATAATTCATACTAAAACCATTCCAAACTATCAAAAACTATTCAATAAGCTCTCAAAATATTTCAATCTTCATCAATCATCGATCCATGCTTCATATAGAATAAAATCAGAACAAAACAGAAGCTCTACAAAAGGTATACAGAACCAATCAGAACCTCAACAGAACCTATCAGAACATCACATAGCTTCATATCTCCACTAAGAATCATCATGAACTTTCAAAACATAATCAATATCATCCAAAACACTCTCAAACACTTCCATTAACAATCATACGTCACTCTAAATATATCAAAAATCAATCATTCAGACCTCAAAAACAACAAAAATCAGTCAAAAATTCAGTCTTTTTCCACTCTCAACAAGGCCCTATGTTTAGGCCATCTAGTGGGACACACCTTGGTATCACTATTACTTCTACACTATATTTGGATTCTATGACTGCCATTCAATTGGCCAAGAATTTGTATTCCATGTGAAAACAAAGCACATTGAGGTGCATTATCACTTCATCAAAGAGGTGGTAGAGGACAAGTCTAATAAACTTGTCAAGATCTCAATGATTCATGTGAATCTTGTAGGTACTCATTAAAAGTCTCTTAGTAGAATCTTTTACCTTCCCTAGAAAGATGATGGGCATAGGATGAGATGACTTCTTTTCTCATCCTATTATACTTCATGTATATTTGTACATTGTCACTTTTTCATTATTCTCTCCTCACTAGAGGCACATTGTCCTTTAAGTGGGAGATTATTGGAGGTAAAGGCACATGTGCCTATGCCACCCTGTATTTACTTCAAACACAGTGACCACACACCTATACATTGTAGGTGGCATCACTATCACTTTATTCTTTATTCTTTAAGTGACTATTGAATAAGGGAAGGCTAGTCACACATTGTGACTGTTGGAGTTCCCACATATCATGTGTTTCTCACTTGCTCTCTTGCTCCATCCTCCAGAGCTCGCATCACTTTTGCTTCAACTTGCTCATGCTTCCATTGGGCTTTTTCCTTCATCAAAACCCTTGGATATATATTAAAGGTGAAACAATGACCCTAAACCAATGGTTTTATCATTGCATCACTAGGATCATCCGACCAAATAGTGTCATTTTGACTTGTCGGTCTCGTATAAATGATTATAAGATTGAAAAACTCCCCAATCTTTCTGACAATTATTTGGGCCTAGATACATACCCACTTACACTACCTTAATATTATCCCAAATGCACAATTGATGTTATGTATATACATCCAAGAAAAATCACATGTAGAAGTTAAAATCTTGTATAACTTCTTTTTGGCCTTATATGAGAAGCTTTACTTGAATCCTTCCTCTTTCTTCTTCCCTTAAACCTCCAAAACTAGCCTCTCTTAGTGGTATTGCTCTAATATCATATCACAAATCTTGTGGTGAAGAGACTTGCTTGAGCTATTACATTGAACACACACAATACTTGAATCCTTACTCTTTCTCCTTCACTTGAATCTCCAAAACTAGCCTCTCTTAATGGCTCTTCTTTTATATCATGTCACAAATTGCGTGATTTGGAGACTCACTTGAGCTATTGTATTGAAAACACACAATATATTTAAGAAGAAGCCCAATCAAGAATAGAAAAAGAGAGATGAGGCCAAAACATTTTCTTGTAGATTTTTTTATCATACAATACAATGTACACAAAGTATAGATAAGATATAGCATAAAGAAAAATTACTACTAAGTCAAACAATACATAACTGTGTAATGAAGCAAATTAGCCACATTAGTTCACTTACCTTTACCAAAATAAACGACGTAAATACCTTAGCCATGATGGTACTAGGGTTTACTATAATGGAGCCCCAAGAGGAACAACAAGGAAAAGGAGATTCTACTGCAAGAAAATCTATCTTGTAACATCAACAAGCTTTTATTTTATTCTTTTGATGACCAAAACAAAGAAAACAACAAATCTTCACACAGCATCATAGTAGATATCTTCCACGGATTTGATAGAATCAAACATAATCTTCAATATCTTCATAGAATCCTTCAATAGAACAAAAAATATAAAATAGTACACCATTTTTGAATGGAAATCAATCATATAGTATTCATCTTCAATGTCTTCATAGTTTTCTCTTTCAATCTCTCATATACAGATACACTATTTTTATAGAATTAGCTATCTCTGACTCTCTCTCTCTCTCAATAGTACATCATCTCCTCACTACAACACTCAATAATGACTCTCAATAATCCTTCTTAAGTTGTGGATACACCTCCCAAGAGGTATTCTGATGCGAAGAGGCACCAGAGCCACCACAGTGTCTCTTCATAGCTCACTACTGTCACTGTCACTTCAGTCTTCTCTTCAGTCTTCAGGAACTGCTTCTTCCATTTGTTTTAGCTCTTTTGAACTTAGATTCATCCTTTCCAAAAGTTAGAAAAAAATTTCAAAGTCACACATACATTCCACAGAACACTTACAGAAGATCTACAGAACAGAATAGAACAGAACAGAACAGGAACAGAGCAGAGACAGAACAGAAACAGAGGCTCTACATAAGGTTTATAGAGGGTAACAGAAGGTCATCAGAGAACATCAAATCCTCATAACTCATACTAAAACCAATCCAAACTATCAAAAACTATTCAATAAACCTTCAAAATATTTCAACCTTCATCAATCATCAATCCATGCTTCATAAAGAAGAAAATTAGAACAAAACAAAAGCTATACAGAAGGTATCAGAACCAATCAGAACCTCAACAAAACCTATCAGAACATCACAGAGCTTCATATTTCTACTAAAAATCATCATAAAATTTCAAAATATAATCAAAACCTCAACAGAACCTATCGAAACATCACAGAGCCTCGTATTTCCACTAAAAATCATCATGAACTTCCAAAACATAATCAATATCATCCAAAAAACTCTCAAACACTTCCATTAACAACCATACATCACTCTAAATCCATAAAAAATCAATCATTTAGATCTCAAAAATAACAAAAATCAGTCAAATATTTAGTCTTTTTCCACTCTCAACATATCCCCACACGTAGAAAGGAAGCGTCCTTGCGACCTAAGGAAAAGAAGAATATAAGTTCACTAAAGAGCTCAATTTGATCTTCTATAGTATCTTCAACAATCACTCCACCACGACCCCAACTTATCACCTGTATCTCTAGAAAAGAATACTACTAAAGGAAAACTTCATTATTCATTAACACATCGGATAAACAATAAAAAGTCATAACAAATTTGTAAAGGATATAAGAGGTTCTTCAGCTTTGCATCGTAAGCTTGCCATCCACCATCACCATCAATAGTTGAAAAGAGAGCTCTCAAACAAATTATTCAACCAGCACGAACTCATCACATACAAATTATTACAACAGACACACAAACACAACCATCTGAATGGCACCTCCAAAAATATGTCTCATTAAGAAGCACAGAAGATACATCCAGGGGTATTAATGAAGATGATCCCTCTTGAAAGCTTGATGATTACGAAAGTGATCCAGGGATAAAGACTCATCTACAAAGGATTTTGGAGGATTCTGAAAGAATTGAAGGTAGCACATCTGTTCTAGCAAAACAAGGTATCTGCTAGGTAGACAAAGGGCATGAAAATATAGGACATCCAACTGTTGGGAATCAATGTTCACATTGACATTCATACAAAGCTTTGGAATGGCCTTTTGATCGTTATGGGAATGCCTATGCATATATGTTAAGTACCAAGCAAAATGGGCTGTCAATCTCACTGAAAGATCTAGAGATTGTGAATATTGTTGAGAGAAATGGAGGTAATTTTGATATGCTTGACTAGCAGTTGTCTAGTCCCCTGGAATTAATGGCCAATTAATTTGTGGTCCCATGAGAGAATTAGTTGAGCACCATCCTCTTCTTCTCGGAATCTACTGATCAAATCCTTTGTACCCACTAACCAACTGAGGGGGTTGAGAAATAGAAGTGGCAGGAGATGGAAGTGGAATAAGTGAAAGAGGATGAAGAGATGGGTAGGCAAAATCATAAAATGAGGAATAAGCTAAAGAATGAGTGGCTGAAAATTTAAGCGAATCAATTAGAAAAGGTGTCAATTGATAAGCATAAAAAGTAGAAGGTATATGGATAGATGGAGAAGGACATGGCGGAGAAGGGAAAAAGACTCGATCTTCAATGAAAGAACAATTGGTAAAGATTGAAATTTGAGAAAAACCCTGATGTTGGAAAAGGAGAGGTAAGATAGCTGCTGAGTTGGATTTATAAAGGGAAAAATAAGCATCATAGTGATGGGCCATTTGTTGGTAGTACAATAAGCTAGGAACAGAGGGACCTAAAACAGATCGTCGATGGTAGGCATCAAAGAAGGATGAATCAAATGGATGGTTCTTGGAAAGATAAGCTAGGATATCCACCCTCAGTTGGTTAGTGCTTTGCACATAAGTAGAAGTTGTATTCTGGCGTTGGTTCAGGACTACAGAATCAATCATTGAATGCCATGAAGTGTCAAGGCAAGTAGCCACTTTAGAAGAATAGCACTGGAATATGTCATCTATCCTCAACTCCAAATGGTTGACATATAAGGCAGCTTGTAAGACCACGTCCCCCACATACCAAGCTAGATCTACATCATCTGAAATTAACAGATTACCTCTTAGACCTAATCAGGACATAACCAGGACTTTGACAAACAATATCAGCTTAAAGGACTATACGTGCCCATCCCACGAAGCGTATTTATTGAAAAGGAAAAAATGTGCAGAGTGAGCTTAAAGGACTATACGTGCCCATCCCACGAAGCATATTTATTGAAAATGGAAAAAAGTGCAGTGAGGAGAATGATTTTAGTGAAGGGTTCATTTTAAGAAATTATTAACAATGGTTGAAATTTTATTAGGTTGTAAGCCTTAATAAAAAAACAACGATTCATTTTTAAATTGTTAGTTACAATTTATTAATGTGAAACATTGCTTTTAACGAAACCCAGACTGCGATCCCCAGAATCAGGTCTCTAAATGCATATTCATTGATTAAAAATTTAATGTGTCTGAAGCTCTTTTTTTTTTCAATGCGTGCATTTTTGTGACGGCTGGTTTGTTTTAATTTAAAATTAAAGTGCCTCAGAAGTGCACGTAGCGCATGCAAAGTGAATGGCGAGTTGATTTTAAGTTATTAGAAAAATGTGTGTTTAGCGCAAGCCCGCGTGAAAAAGTGGGTGAATAAAGTTCATTTTAACAATTAACTGTGGTTAAAGGATGACCAAAATAAATAAAGCACGAAAAATAGATACCTGGTAGGGGTGTGTATGCAAGAGATTGAGGGCGCACTGAGTAGTTCCAAATACAAGGAATCCAACAAAAAAGCAAAAACCACAGAATGGAAAAAATAAAATACCTTAGTATTAAAAAAAACAAAATAAATATCAAGGAAATATTAGTGGGATCACATTTAGTTTAGGCAATGTTCATTAGTATTTAGGTGAGATTGCTATATTTTTTTAATTTTAATTTAGGTGTGTTTTTATTTTTTTCTTTTGTTTGTTTGTTTTTTAATATTTTTTTAAATGTTTGATTTATTAGAGTATCAATAAATCCTAATGGAAAATAAAACCATCCAACTTCAACAATGGATTTGTAAAATTTTTAATTATTTTGTAATTTGGCAGCTTATTTTTGGAATTTAAAATAACAATTTTATGAATTTAGATTAAAAGTTTATCATTTAGATCCAAAAATAATAGGGTGATCATGTGCCAAGGTGTTTTCAGCTTAGAAAATATTCAAAACATAGTCAAATGCATTGATGGAATTTTTTGTGATTTTTTTAAATTTAATTCTAATTTTTAGGGATTTTTAATGATTTTTTCTCAAGTTTTAGTGAATTTGAAAAGGATTTTATATATTATGTATTTTTTGCAATTAATTCTGTGTATTATAATCAGCAAGATCAACCAAAAAATTACTGTATCTAGTAAGGAATTTTTAAGTAATTTTTATATTTTTAATTAAATTTTTATGATTTTTTAATATTTTTAAGTGTTTTTAGGTATTTTTCTCGGGTTTGTGGAAAATCAAAAGAGATAGTCGGACTACGTGTGAACAGCTGTATGTGCTCGGGGACGGCATGCACTACCACACAGAGAAGACCAAATGCGCGTCCTCGTGCGTGAACACTCGCTGGCAACTCCCGTATGCACAGGAACACCTGGACGCCCGTGAGAACACGCGTAGACACGGAACCACCGGGCAGCAAGGGGCCTGTATGTGGAAGGTGGGGGTAGAGTGGGGTAGGGGTAGGAAAGGGGGCTAGAAGGGGGGAAACTAAGGTTAAGTGAAAAGGGGGGGTTAAGGTAGGGTGACCAGGGTAGGTTAGGTGACTGAGGGGTAGTGGAGTAATTAGGTCAGTTAGGTTAGCTAGGTCAAGTTAGGTTTACTAAGTTAGTTAGGTTAGCTAAGTTAGTTAGGTTAGCTAAGGAAATTAGGCTAGCTAAGTAAGCTAGGTTAGCTAAGTTAATTAGGTAAGCTAAGTAAATAAGCTAGGTAACTAACCAGAGGATGGTTAGGAGAAGGAAGGAAGAGGAAGGAGGAGGAAGAGGAGGCGGCGCAGGAGGTGAGAAGGAGGAGGAGATGGCGGTGGAGGCGAGGAGGAGGAGAAGGGTGGAAGGGGTGGCGGCGGAGGAGAAGAGGGAGGGAGGGGAGGAGAGGGGCCACGATGGAGAAGGGAGAGGCACAATGGCGAGGAGGAGGAATGAAGGGTGCTGCAGCGGAGGAGACAACGATGGGAGGAGAGGGGCCACGATGGAGAAGGGAGAGGCGCAATGGCCAGGAGGAGGAATAAAGGGTGTTGCGGCAGAGGAGACAGCGAGGGGAGGAGAGGGGCCGCGATGGAGAAGGGAGAGGCACAATGGGAGAGGAGAAAGGAATGAAGAGTGCTGCGGCGAAGGAGACAGCAAGGGGAGGAGAGGGGCCGCGATGGAGAAGGGAGAGGCGCAATGGAAGAGGAGAAAGGGCGGGTCGATGGTGGAGAGAAAGAGGAAGGGGTGATGGAAGGAAGACGATGGAGGCAGGGGAGACGATGGTGGGAGAGGAGGAAGGGAGGGTGCAGCCGAACGAACATGTAAGGTGGTTTGTTGTTTTTTTTGTTTTGTTTTTGTTTTTTTTTTAAATTTGTGTTTTTTTTGTTTTTAAATTTTAATTTTTGTTTTGGTGTTTTTTGGTTTTTTTTTTCATTGTCTTTTTTTTTCTCGCTCTGTTTTTCTTCTTTTTTTGTTTTTGGTTTTTGGTTTCTCATGTTTTATTTTTTAAATTTTTGTTTGTTTATTTTTGTTGTGTTGGTTTTTGTTTGTGTTTTTTTATAAAATTATTTGCAGTTGTTTCGGTTGTTTGTGTTTTTCTGTGTCTTGATTTTTTTTTTCTTTGGTTGTTTTTGTTCGTGTTTTTCTGTTTTTCTTTTTTTTTTGTTTTTTTTGTTGTGTTTTGTGTGTGTGTGTTTTTTCTGTTTTTTTCATTTGTTTTGTTTTTGTTTTTTTTGTTTTGCAAAATCTATTAAAAAGTGAGCGCACCTCATCCCTCACGCATTCTCAGGGCGAGGACGACGACACAGGAGGCACAGAGGCCATGAGGGCGTCCCGAGGCGCTTAAAACCAAAAACATACGCATTCACGCACAACACGAGAGACGCGGCCACACATCAAGAGGAAGAAAAATTAATAAAACCCAAACCATACATCGGATCAAAAGGCCGTGAAAAGGAAAAATGTGCCGGGAGACGAGGGAAAGATGATTGAAAAATGCGACACGGGTTCTGGGGAAAAATTAGGGTGTTCACATGGAAAAACACGAAAAATGGCTCCAAAAATACATATGAGGATTAATATGGAAAAATTCTCTCATCGGAACGCAGGGCAGAAAGAAGGAAAAATGGGCCAAATAATGTGCCCGACAAATCTGTCACATCAACACATGGTTTCGACCGAGAGAGGATGCATTCACATAGAAAAAACTCAAAAAATGAACCCAAAAATGGGCTCAAAGATGAATATAGAAAGAACTGAGCAGCAAAATGAAGGGCAATAAAAATAGAAAATGTCCGCGTGAAGGGGATGCACAAGATTATCACGTCAAAACTCACATCCGGTGGAGTTAGAAGGGGTTCACATGCGAAAAACACCGAAACCCGAAAATATAGTTAAAAATTAATAACGAAAAATACATCGATCAAAATAAGGCGGAGAAAAAAGGAAAAATGTGGAGAAAGGCTAGCGGGACATAGGAGTCAAATGAAACTGGAATTTCGGTGAAAATAGGGTATGTTTACATGGAAAAATGTTAAAAATATGCACTAAAAGGGCCCGAAAACGCGTAAAAATTAATATCGGATGAACCGTGCATCGCAAGGATAGGGAGCAAAAAGGAAAAATGTCAGGAGGAAGATGGAGGACAAGGCTGTCATGTCGGATTGTTGTTCGGAAGCAATGAAGGTGCGTTCACATGGAAACACATCCAATTTATGGGAAATGCTTAAAAAATTAATAACTCAAGAACCATCGGTTGGAACAGGGGTTGGTAAAAACAAAAAATGGGCTGTTCGAAGGGACAAAAAGGGTTGTAAGGTTAGATTTGGATTTCGATGAACGTAGGATGCATTCACATGCAAAACATCAAAACAAGGGATAAAGGAAAATAGGGAAGGAATGGCCCAAAGGATGGGGTAAAGTTAGACAGGTGGGTGGGAAAGGGACCCCATGAGGGCAGAAAGAGGTCATGGCATACATGCATGATCAACTTGAGGCATATGCAGGGGGTATGCACATCAGACGCGTAGGGATGTGTCCCCACACTTAAAACCTTAAACGATAGAATAGATTGATCGACACGGCCACAGACTTGTCAGCCGACTGGATGTTGGCGTCCCCACACTTAAGACATCACATACACTTGCAAATAGAAAAGTAGGGTTAGGAACACTTCGCCCGTTTCACGTATGGTCGAAGGAACCGTCACTACTACAGAAGGGTTGGAGTTGGCTGCAGGAGAGGTACCATGGCTCGCTCCAACGTTCAGCCATCATGGCAGGGACCATGCAGTATCACCCATGGAGGTAGTTGTTTGATGAAGCCCGTCGGGGGAGGTGTCGTTGACGGAAGATAGTCACTCAACTCACGGGCACTCAAGAGGAATGAAAGAACAGTCACTCGCCCCATAACTTACAACACTCGAGTTAATATTGATAGAAACCCAGATCTCACACCCGGTTGAGAAATCGATAAGGGAATGGGGCAGAGGGAGTATGCCAAGGTGCACAATTGATGGTGCATCAGTGCGTCCAACCCCGTCTAGCATAGGTGCAAGCAGGAAGGCTAGGGAGCCTTGCAATACCGTGCACAAAACAGAGTGACGTGTCTTATGCTAATGGAAGAGACCCATCCCATGGGTGCAAAGGGAAATAGAAACGTACATGACTCCAATGTTTGTAACGTCCCTCAAGCCTCACCTCTCAATACTTGATTAAAGAACCATCTGTCACACTCAACCAACCCTCTGTCTCACGCTCTGTTGAAAGATACAGAGGGTAGCCCATTCTTGAAACCCATTAATGTAATCCTCATTGTCACTTGTGCAGAGGTTGTATGCCTTATGCACATGTGATGGTACAACTATGCATCCCGCCCTGTGTCGGCATACAGTGCAAGAAGGAAGGCCAGCGAGCCTTATGGTGCAGTGCACAGAAACAAATCGTGTGTTGTGCATTGAGAGGCCCATCCCATGCATGCAACACTCTGTTCACACATCTCACCTCTCATTTGATTTGAAGGGAAAAATTGGTCACTCACCCTACCCTTTATCTCATGCTCTGATAGATACAGAGGGCAACCCATACTCACATCCCCATCCTATTAGGATGAAAGCTCACATCACTCAAGGGGTTGGTGATGAAGATCATGTCGGCTGTTGTTGTCATCAGGATCTTGAAGACGAGGTGTACCCAGGGAGGCAGCCAACAAGTCTCATACTAATAAGAAGGACAGAGGGACTGATATTGTAGAGACAGCGTGCCAAGGGAGGTGGCTTCAAATTACTTGTTGGAAAGGTTTTGCTAATGAATCAGCTATCTTGAACTATGGGGTGTTACCACCTTTTCCACAGTCAGCTTCCCGTCTAAGGGTGTTGCCATCTTTTCTTGGAACAAGGCCTATTATGACAATGAATTTCTTCCTTTTCTCCCATAATAGTTTTTTTTTCTTTCTTTCTTTCTTTTTATTTTTCATTTTTTTTTCGTTAAGAAAGAAAATGGTAGAAATATCATGTGTCAGGACCAACCTCGCCACCGTTGTTGGATCAGACGAGAAGAGAACATTGTCAGGTTGAGAGGTATCTGTGAGGGGCTAGCAGAATAAGACCCCCTCATGAGGAGAATCATAAGGGCTATCAGAAGCACGAAGAGAAGGACGATGCAACGCCCAAAAGGGAGAGTGTAAGTCGACTGTGATTGTCAAGATCCCCAAGGAGGGAAGTACTTCTTTCGACGATAGCCATTGATCAGGAAAGGATCATCAGAGGCATCAACGGTCTGCACCTGAACAGAGCCATTAGGATTGACAGCAACTACCTTGTACGGGCCCATCCACCGTTGTTGAAGCTTGCCAGGAAACTTGCCAAATCTCAAATCATAGGCTAGGACAATATCACCTTCTTTGAACTCCTTGTGCTTGATGAAACTATCATGATAGGCTTTGCATCGCGCTTGAGTGGTTTCCATGCACTGTAGGGCATCCTTCTTCATCTTCAAATTGACCTTTCGAAAGTCTACACATATTTGAAGTTTCCAGTTCTTCTTTGGTACTACCACAATGGGCGAAACCCATTCACTTTTAGCCACGGGATAAATGAAGTTGTCTTCAAGAAGTTTCAATAATCCAGCCTTCACCAGAGTAGGATAATTAGGATTCATATGCCTTTGTCTTTGCCTTATAGGTTTGGCATCAGGCTCTAGGTCAATGTGATGTTGGCATACTATGGGATCAATTCCCTTTAGGTCTTTGTACGACCAAGCAAACACGTCTAAGTTCTCCTTTAATAGATCTCACAGGAACACTAGTTCCTCTTCTGGAAGATTGAGACCCACTTTTAGGTGACGTTCAGTACCGTCAGTATCCAAGAACGTCACTTGCCTTTCACCTTCCACTTTTTTGTGGTCCATCGGTCAACCCAAATGGAACCATGGTCATTCCATCCAATATCCCGAGATCTTTGGTCTCTGAGGTCTTCATAGGGACATCGGCAAGATCATCCACTATCAGAGGATCTTCTTTAACTACACTTTCATAACTTGCTTCGTTTTCTTCCTCATCATTTTCATCCTCTTCCTCTAGAGGCTCTCTCTCTGCTTCTGTAGAGGCTCTGTAGGAGAAGAACAGATCTTTTGCCTCTATGTTTGCTTCTGCTTTTGCTTTTGAGTCTGGCTCTGTCTCTGGGACTTCCATGTAACAGGGAGAACAGTACATCCATGCTTCTATTTCACTGTCAGAGGTGATTTTAGAAGTCAATTCTAGTTGAGGCAGGAGGTATTCTCCCATGGACAAGGACTTTGCTTCCCTTGGTAGTTGGCTTACAGTGCCCACTGTTAGGGATTGTGCCTCTATTTTCTTGGAAAATATCTGTTTAACAGCCTCTTCGTCTCTTGATGTACCATCTGTTACCTCGTTGGAGGAGTCCATTATGACTTTGATGGATGTGGATCCATTGCCTTTTTGCGATCCATACAACTTCAACACCACTTTGTTGGGTCCTCTACCTAGGGTTAGGGTTCCTTTGAACCAATCCGTCCTGGCTCTTGCTTCAAAAAGCCAAGGTCTTCCCAACAACAGAGGTTATGAGCTCCCATAAGAATTTGGTTTGATCACCAAATACATCAACCAATAGTCTCTTCTTGCAAGGGTTGTTTTTACGTATGGGAGGATGCCCAACAGTTTAATTCTGCTTTGATTTGCCAATCTGACAAGTCATTGTGTAGGTTGAATTCCTTGCAAACCTAGATTCTTCATTGTCACATCCGTCATTATGTTTACTGATGAGCCTCCATCAATCAATGTATTTGAAATAAAACATCCTTCTATCCATACACTAATCTCTGGGGTTCCAGGATCTAGGAAGGTGTTAGCCACATCCACTTCCTTCACAGGTTCTAAGGCTCTGTTGGACTTTGTTGTTGTTGGGGAAGCAATCCTTAGGCCACGTCTTCGAGTCAAGATGCTTTTAATTTTTTTTCGACAACTGGGGGACAACATCAGCAACTGTCAGAACGTTAAGTTTGGTTTAAAAGTGCCTAGGTCTTTTACCAAGTCATAGTCTTTGATAGAATCCACAGGCTTCTCCAGCCTGCTCGGGAATGGGGCTACACCCATTTTCATATTTCCTTTTTCTTCTAGCAATGGCAGCATTGGCATTTCCTGTGTTTTTGGAAGAGGTTATGTATCATCTATCTCCTGGACCTCAAGTCCTGTTTCTTGGACTGTCTCTGTGACTCTCTGTGGCATTACAGTGCTCTGTACTACACTGTTGTGTCCTGTATTGCTCTGTCTCTCTATTGACAGGTTGAACTTCATAGTCTTAGCAAGAGAATTATTTTCGTTCTGAAAAATTGGTTCCTTCTTCTTGATACACGTGATAGCGGCAACTTCCAACTCTACCAAATTGGAGGCAGGCTCTTATACCTTCTGTTGGCTATCAGTAGCATTGGCCTTGACAAGGGATGGACTTGGACTGTCCTTTGCAGTGTGGCCTTCTCCTTTGCATTGGTTGCATAAGGGCTTGTAATCCATAGATCGTTTAGGGTTCGGACAATTCAGGGAGATGTGACCCTTTTCTCCACACCTGTAACATTCCACTTCTGATCTCTGACCACCGTCAGACTGTCATCCTCTGTAACATTGAGAGGGAAACCTCCTTGGACCGAAATTAGGACCAAATTCCTTAGGCTTTGGTCCAATATCTTGTGTTGTCATTTTGGATTCTAACAAGTTGAATCTTGCATTTTCATCCTTCTATCTTTGTTCATGCATCTCTTTCAGAGAGCAAATATCCTCTATATGGTTCTTCCGCAAACAGTAGAAACAAAAGACTCCAGGAATGGTTGGTTTTCAGGTACATTCAGTGGCTAAATGTCTCGCTTGATGACACTTTCTGCACCATGTATTAGAGCGCATCACATCTCTCCCAGCTCCGTAGGGGTGGATATATTGGCGGTATTTACCTTCAGCGTCTCTAGTAGCTGCTCTGTAATCACATCCATAAGCTCTTTCTTGAAACTTGCAACTGAGTTGGATAAGTAGTCCTTAAGATTTTCACCTCCTGAAGTACTTGTAGTAGGATTTTGTGAAGCTTCTGTAATTATTGCATACACTGTTTGGGTCGATCCGGAGAGTCCTCGGTTCTGGTTTGGATTCAGAGCTCCTATTGTGACTTGGGATTGTTGATTCCAGTTGTAGGGTTCCACTATTGTTGAGTCGCCATTGAAAGAATTGTTTGAGGCCATTGTTGTTGTGGTTGAACCATCATTTGAGGCACTGTCGTTTGTGGCAACCACAGTTGATTAGGCGCATTATACTGTGGCATTGTTTGCATCTGGGGATAGGGGTAGGAAACTGTCCCTGGGATTGCATTTGGTGGGTATACTAGTCCTAGCATGGGAGGAGGTAAGACTCCTCTTCTTGGAGTCATTGACAACCTTGCTTCAACTTCGTCATACAATCTTGCACCTTCCACTGCAACTTGCAAATTGACTGGTCTTCTTAATTCCACAAACTTGTGAACTTCTGGTTGTAGGCCTCTAAGGAACACTCCTTTCTGAATGCCTTCATCCAAATGATGGTTAGTCCATCTCTTCAGGATGAATTCCATTCGCGAGACATAAGCTTCTACTCTTTCTCCAGAGGACTGACTTAGGTTCATGAACTCCTCTCGCATCCGCTTTTCAAAACCTTCACGCTTGAATTTAGTGAGGAAGGCCAACTTCAGGTCGTCCCAAGTGCCAAAAGTTCCTACTGCTTATCTCTCAGACCACTGAAATTCCACGCCCTTGAAAGTGGCGGGGAATATTGCTAACCAATGCTCAGGGGTTCTGGCATTGTTAACCACACATGCTACCATAAATTCTACTACATGAAGATCAGGGTCTTCATTGTACTCTCCCTTAAAAACTAGCAATGGGACTACATTTGCTGGCCAGTCATCAATATTTCCAGGATGAATCTAACTAGGAAGGGGACCTTGAGTCACCATGGGGACTTCTATAAAGAGTGCTTTTAGGGCATCAAAGGAGGCTTCTGCTGCAAGCTCGTTCTCAGCCTTGATTTTTGCCTTCTCTCTTCTAACGTATCTTTGGACTCGTTCTAATGCTTGCCGCTTGATTGCGTCATTCATCAAGGGGTTGGCTCCAACCAGTTGTTCAGTACTCAACAGAATAGAATCATAGAGGGGCTTCAGTCTCTGGGGATTCTCTAGCCAACATCTCCTCTACTTCCTTCTTTTTAACATATCTGAATTCAGCTTTCAAACCACTACAGAGGGGGAGATATTTGGTTCTAAAAGTATCAAAACTCATTCTTCTTAGGATCGTTGTTGTGCCAACATTATAATAATGCCAGCTTCTGTGGGTTTCAACAATGTATGTTGTGAAAAAGACTTTGTCTACCAACTTCTAGTGGATTTTTAATTGGACAAACAGAAGATTATCAGTGCACCAAGCATCCCATGTATGTTGTTGTTGAGCATCCACGAACAAATTCCAACTTTTTTCCTTCTTGTCTTTGTGAACCTCCACAGACAACGACTCCTGAAGCTTCTTCATGATCTCCCACTTGATGATGTCTGGAAACTTCTCAATAAATACCAAATCTTCCATGGATATTCATTCTCTCTGCTTCTACCCTTCAGTTTGTTCCCAAACAATTTGCCACCAAGATGCAAGTTTCTGTTGCCTCAACAGGAAGAGGAAATAGTCCACCGCATAAAGCTTGCATCATGATGGTGATATGTTTCCACCATTGTGGGATGACCTTCTTGTGGAAAGTGGCTTTGATAATAAGAATCTCCAACTCTTCAGTGGAAGAAGGAACATGCAAGGATCCATTAAATTCTTCTTTTCTTGGCAATGCCATTTCCTTCATTTTCAACCTCTTCTGATGCTTGTTGATGGCAAGTTTCCTCGGCTACGCACCAAAAACATGGAGCCCCAAGAGGAACACCAAGGAAAAGGGGATTCTACTGCAAGAAAATCTATCTTGTAACATCAACAAGATTTTATTTCATTCTTTTGACCAAAACAAAGAAAACAACAAATCTTCACGCAACATCATAGTAGATATCTCTCACGGATTTGATAGAATCAACCATAATCTTCGACATCTTCATAGAATCCTTTAATAGAACAAAAAATATAAAAGAATACACCATTTTTTAATGCAAATCAATCACATAGTATTCATCTTCAATGTCTTCATAGTTTTCTCTTTCAATCTCTCATATACAGATACACTGTTTTTATAGAATTAGCTATCTCTGACTCTCTCTCTCTCTCAATAGTACATCATCTCCTTGTTGAGATATCGAGCTCCACTCATGATATGCCAGGGTGACCATTGTGCATTTATGTCACCAACTTGTTAGCTGCAAATGCGGTTGATACACCGCCTATGAATAATAGCTAGATGACCAGCTATCCTTATCTACTCTAGTTCGTGGCTCAATTAGTATGCCACCTTAGTTAGTTGAGTTTGGTTTGAGACCCATATATAGGGTTCTTCTATTTCTATATACTAGAGTTCTTTTTGGCTTACACAACTAAGAAGAGGAAAACTGTTTTCAGCCTCCACCTTTGTGTGTATTCCCCCATTGTGCAAGCAAGAAAGCTACAAGTGAGACTCCTTCCTTCTCTCCCACAATTTTGACATGGTATCAGAGCCTTGTTCGTGGTAAGGAGCTCAAGAAAGCAAACCAAGTTCGCGGTGTTCTGGTAAGAGGACCAGTGTTGCTTTCATTTTTCTGTTTTGGGAGCAAGTCTCTGCAGGTAGCACAGCCGGAAAGTGCAAGAGTGCATTGTCTCAGATTGAGACGCCCTTCGCGGTGTAGCAAGAGGGCAGTATATGCTACGGGAGAGGGCTTTAGCCCATGGTTGCTCTGTTCTTTTGATTTGAGGCCATTTCGGGGCCTGTTTTGGAGGCGGAAGTTTTTTGCACGCACTCAAGAAAAGGCCTTGTTTTATGCTGTGCGACCACTGTTCTACAGGTCGGTGAAAAGTTACTGTAGAAATTGCATTGTATGCCTGTGCGCAGAGACATTGGGAGTTACAGAATCATCCTTGTTGCCTTTTGATGCAAAATCGTCACTAGGAAGTGACTTGTGGTCAAATACCACTTTCGTCAGTTTTGCAGATTTGCCCTTGTGAGGCTGAAGCTGTGTTCTTTGCAGTGACAGAATTTTTTGCAGTGTTCTGTAATGGCGTCTGATTCTCTTTCACAGATTGTCACTGAAAAGCTTGACAAGAATAACTTCCAAGCATGGAAGTCTAGAATGACGAATTTCCTTATGGGAAAAGGATATTGGGAATTCGTTGTAGGAAATGAAGAAGAACCAGTTCTTCCTGATGTTCCCAATCAACAGCAAATGCAGGCATTTAAAGCATGGCATGAGAGAGCCAGGAAAGTTATGTACTGGCTATCTATCAGCATTTCAGACTCTATGATTGTGCATATTCAAGATGCAAGTACGCCAAAGGAGGCATGGGATACTTTATCAAAAATGTATAGCACAAATACGCAAGCCAAGAAAATGCAGCTCAAGCAAGAGTTGCACAATGTGCAAAGAGAAAGTATAAGCATCAATGACTACCACATGAAGGTGAAGAAGATTGCAGATGCACTTGCCTCCATTGGGTCGCCAGTGGAAGATGATGATTTAGTTTCTGTGACCTTGAATGGTCTAGGAAAGGATTATGCACAGTTCTGAACATCCATTTCCGTCCGTGAAAGATTTCCTGATTTTGAGGAGTTGATTGCTCTTCTAATTTCTGAGGAGCAGAGAAATGGTGGTGCATCTTCTTCAGGAGGAACTTCAAAAGAAGCTGTCTTCTACTCAAATGCTAGAAGAGGTAGAGGCAGAGGTAGAGGAGGCCGATCTAGAGGCCGTGGTAGAAATCAGAATATGCAGCAAACTCAAGAAAACCATTCCTTTGGAGGAGGACGTGGTAACTCTAGAGGCAGGGGGAGCCAAAGAGGTCGTGGTGGATGGCAAAGAGGCCAAAATGTAAACAACAATGTTGAATGCTACTACTATGGTAAAATGGGTCATATGGCTAAAGACTGCTATAAAAAGCAGAATGACATCATGAATGGAAAATTGCAACAAGGGAATTATGCATCTTCTAGTAGACAGGGTGATGACAGAAATGAGCATTTGTTTATGGTGCAGCACATGACCAATTTTGTGACAAGTGCAGAAGAAAGCAACGATGTGTGGTATGTTGACTCAGGTGCATCAAACCACATGATAGGTCATACAGAATGGATGCATGATGCAAGGAAAATGGAAAAACCAGGATTTGTGGAGACTGGTGATGATACTGCACATCCTATTGTGCAGATTGGAAAAATTCATTTGTCTATTCAGGATGGGAAAAAGAAATACCTATCGGATGTATTTCATGTCCCGAATATCACCAAGAATCTAGTTTCTGTTGGTCAAATGGTTGAGTAGGGCTTGCATGTCAGATTCAATTCTCATGGATGCTTTGTTGAGGATATGAAAAATAAAGGTCGCTTGATAGCAAAAGGAAAGAAGAAGGGCAGAATGTTTACATTGGATGCAGACATGCCTGAATTGAGTGTAGCAATGTTTGCACGTGGGACCGGTGTAGTTATATATATTGATATCTGGCATAAATGCATTGGTCATGTTAATGTACAACGACTTAAATCAATGCAAGCCCAAAATATTGTTGCAGGATTGCCTAAATTCAAGGTTTCAGAAATGCATAAGGTATGTGAAGCCTGTCAATTTGGAAAACAGGCAAGGAAACCATTTCCTAGACATGTTCAAGAGAGTAAGAAGCCATTGGAATTAATCCACTCTGATGTGTGGACTACTAAAGCTACATCTCTTGGAGGCTGTCATTATTTTGTCACTTTTATTGATGACTATAACAGAAAATTTTGGGTGTATTTTATGAAAAAGAAAAGTGAAGTTTTTGGGCATTTCAAAACTCGTAAAGCTATGGTTGAAAAAGAAACAGGGCTGCAAATAAAATGCCTAAGGTCAGATGGAGGGGGAGAGTACCTCTCAAATGAGTTTGTAAGGTTCTTGCAGGAGCATGGCATAAAGCAGCAATATTCATGTAGTCATACCCCACAACAAAATGGAATTGTAGAAAGAAAAAACAAGCATATTGGAGAGGTATCTCATGCCATGCTCAATGAAAAAGTCCTGCTAGATTTTTACTGGGCTGAGGCAGTTGCTACAGCAGTCTACATAATGAACAGGACTCCCACTGCAGCAATACATGGCATGACTCCAGAGGAGAGGTATACTGGTAGGAAACCAGATATTTTTCATTTGAAAATTTTTGGTTGCATTGCCTATGTTCATGTGCCAGATGAGTTGAGATCCAAGTTGGATCCAAAAGCTGAGAAGTGCATCTTTATTCGTTACTCTCTGCAACAAAAAGGGTATAGATGCTATAACCCTTCTACTCGTAAGTTTATAGTGAGCAGAGATGTTTTTTTTTATGAGATGAGTAGCTGGTATAAACCAGTAAATGTGATTGATAATGTAGATGCACAAAATGGTAATGCTGCACAGAATTCACAGCAGTAGTCACAAGATATTAGTGGACCAGGAGCGTCCTCTAGCAGTGGTTCACATTCTTTGCCATGGATAAGCAGATTAAGATTAGGAGAATCTTCTCAAATCAATGCAGATAGTGGTATGCGGGTATCACGAAAAGGAAAAGAGAAGGTAGATCAGCCCATGTTTGATGTGAATGCAGGTCACTCTTATGTGGATGGTGAATCCAGTGGCTCAGAATAGAGCATTGATGATGAGTTGGGTATTCCTTCTATTGTTACACATGGAGTAAGGAAGACCAGGGATGTTTTGAGAGCACCAAGGAGTGAACTTACTTTGCACAGGTCTACCAGAGCTAGGTATCCTGTGGATAGATTGAAATATGATGGATTTACAGCCATTCACTATGCCTATATGGTCAAAGTGATACAGGAACTAGAACCCACTTCTTTTGAGCAAGCCATGGGAAAAGAAAAATGGAAGAAAGCCATGGATGAAGAAATGGATACCTTGGAAGCAAATGCTACATGGGAATTGGTACCTTTGCCTAAAGATAAGAATGCAATTGGTTGTAAGTGGGTTTATAAGGTGAAGCACAATGCAGATGGTTCTGTGTGAACAGATACAAGGCAAGATTAGTAGTCAAGGGGTATGCACAAACATATGGCATTGATTATGAAGAAACATTCAGTTCGGTTGTAAGGATGGCAACCGTAAGAGCAGTCATTGCTATGGCTACATCAAAGGGATGGTCTTTACATCAGATGGATGTAAAGAATGCCTTCTTGCATGGTGATTTGCAAGAAGAGGTCTATATGGAGTAGCCACCAGGTTATGTGCTTGCTGTTCATCCTGAGTTTGTTTGCAGGTTGAAGAAAGCCTTGTATGGCTTGAAGCAAGCACCTAGAGCATGGTCTGACAAGATAGGACAGTATCTTGTCACTATTGGCTTTCAGATTTCCAAGGCAGATTTCTCACTTTATGTGAGAAAAACAGAGAAAGGTATTGTGCTACTTGTCATTTATGTTGATGATTTGATTATGACATGTGACAGTGATGAAGATATCCTTCATGTGAAAATGCTATTGAAGCAGAAGTTTGAGATGAAGGATTTGGGAGAGCTGCGTTATTTCTTGGGCATTGAGGTGATTAGATCACCAAGTGGGATACGGCTCTTGCAGAGGCAGTATGGATTGGACATGCTGTCCAAATATGGGATGACAGGCTGTAAGCCTATTTCAGTTCCTTTGGAGCAGAATGTGAAGCTGAGCGCAGATGCAGGTGAGCTTCTCGAAGACCCTACTATGTACAGACACATAGTAGGAAGTTTGATTTATATGATTATTACCAGAGGCCAGATTTGAGCTATGCTGTTGGATTGGTAAGTCAGTTTATGCAGGCTCCAAGGAAATCGCATTTGGATGTGGCTAGATGCATACTCAGGTATGTGAAGTCCACATTGCAGTATGGACTATTTTATAAGACTGGGGTTCAGATACAGTTGCATGGATACACTGATGCTGATTGGGTTGGTAGTATTTCCGATAGACGATCTACCAGTGGATATGTGTTCTCTTTTGGGAGTGCTGCAGTCACTTGGAGCAGTAAGAAACAGCCTACAGTTGCCTTGTCGAGCACAGAGGCTGAGTACAGGGGTGTAGCAATGGCTGCATGTGAGGTAGCTTGGTTGCATAAGCTACTTTATGATATGCATCAGCCTATAGATGGGCCAATTGTCATTTATTGTGACAACATGAGCAGTATACACTTGGCAAATAACCCGGTCTATCATGCTAGAACAAAGCACATTGAGGTGCATTATCACTATGTGTGGGAGAGGGTTTTACTAGGTCTTATTGATCTAGTTTATGTCAGCACAGAGGATCAGGTAGCTGACATATTCACGAAGGCATTGGGCGCAGAGAAGCTGCGCAAGTTCAGAGACCTGCTTGGTGTGCAAGAATTGGGATTGAGCTCGAGGGGGAGTGTTGAGGTATCGAGCTCCACTCGTGATATGCCAGGGTGACCGTTGTGCATTTATGTCACCGACTTGTTAGCTGCAGATGCGGTTGGTACACCGCCCATGAATAATAGCTAGATGACAGCTATCCTTATCTACTCTAGTTCGTGGCTCAGTTAGTATGCCACCTTAGTTAGTTGAGTTTGGTTTGAGACCCATATATAGGGTTCTTCTATTTCTATGTACTAGAGTTCTTTTTGGCTTACACAACTAAGAAGAGGAAAACTGTTTTCAGCCTCCACCTTTGTGTGTATTTCCACATTGTGCAAGCAAGAAAGCTACAAGTGAGACTCCTTTCTTCTCTCCCAAAATCTTGACACTCCTCACTACAACACTCAATAATGACTCTCAATAATTCTTCTTAGGTCATGGATACACCTCCCAAGAGGTATTTATGATGCGAAGAGGCACCAAAGCCACTACAGTGTCTCTTCATAGCTCACTACTGTCACTGTCACTTCAGTCTTCTCTTCAGTCTTCAACAGCTGCTTCTTCCATTTGTTTTAGCTCTTTTGAACTTAGATTCATCATTTCTAAAAGTTAAAAAACTTTTCCAAAGTCGCACATACATTCCATAGAACGCTTACAGAATATCTACAGAACAGAACAGAACAGGAATAGAGTAGAGACAGAACAGAGACAGAGGCTCTACATAAGGTTTATAGAGGGTAACAGAAGGTCATTAGAGAACATCAAATCCTCATAACTCATACTAAAACCATTCCAAACTATCAAAAACTATTCAATAAACCTTCAAAATATTTCAACCTTCATCAATCATCAATCCATGCTTCATACAGATTAAAATCAGAACAAAACAGAAGCTATACAGAAGGTATCAGAATCTATTAGAACATCATAGAGCTTCATATTTCTACTAAAAATCATCATAAAATTCCAAAACATAATCAATTATCATCCAAAACACTCTCCAAAACTTCCATTAACAACCATACATCACTCTAAATCCATAAAAAAGCAATCATTTAGACCTCAAAAGCAACAAAAATCAGTCAAATATTCAATCATTTTCCACTCTCAACATATAAAAAGGCAAGAAGTGCTAATGTAGGGATCTTTTTGACACTTACACTATTTTCTTAGAGATTTCTTGTTCATCACCATCTTGGGGTGAGTACCAAGCTTTGTTTCTTGTATCTTGATTTTAGCTTCCATGGCTACGTTGTGTTGTGGTATAATGGAAGATGTCTATGGCATGGCCATGATTGAAGCCTTTCATGTTATTCCTATTAGTTCAATTCATTAGTTTCTTATTGATTTTCATGGTAGAATAGGCCTTCTTTACATTGGTATCAAAACATTAGTTTAGATCCTGTCAGAAGTCATTTTCATGTATTAGATTTAGTTGTAGTGACTAGAGAGTAAAAACCGCAGTTTAAATTTAGTCACAAGAGTTAGTTCCTTCATAATCGTGGTTAGATATGCAAATCTCTCACAAGCTGTGACCAAGTTGGAGGTTCTTGGCATGAACCAATGGAAAATGGCATACTCCAACTATTTTGGCAGGTCATGATAAAATTTTGAACCAAAATTTGGGCGAGATGGACAAAATGAAGGTTACTGTCTTTAATGGAGACCAAACTTGAGTTACTTTTTTGAAGGACATGATTTCTGGATTCCATGGATAAACTCTACTCCTACCTTGATTCTATGGCTTCTATCCTATAAAGGCATTCCATAACAAGCTTCTTCATCAACTAAGCTTGCATACAAGCACCATTTATGGTGGTTTTGCTTCAACTATGACAACCCTGCTATCAAGGTTGGAATGATCCAGTCATGGAAAAGTAGATTGCTGCCAAGCTTCATGTAAACTGCACTTGCAACACCTTCCATACCATTCACTCTTGGCTCAGTGATATTTAGCTATTAGAGCACACAATGCGACAAGTGAAAACAACTTTTCTTTGAGCATTTTGAGTTTTTCTTTTTACTCATGGTTGCCAAAAATGACCTATTAAAGATAAGTAGAAGCAATGTTGGGCTGTTGTTGGAAGAGCTATAGTAGAGGCTTGTGAAAGAGCAACAAGACAGAAGCTAGAGAAAGGGCATTAGTCTAGTTAGGTTTTTGCTTCCGTTTATTGCATGATATGGCTGAACGGGACCTACTCATCTTTTCTGTGTAGGTATTTGCAGGAGGATAACTGAAGAGGTACAGAGAGTGCAGGCTTATCACATCAATTCTTGGGTCAATTCATAATGAATAGTGCAGCCTATTGCATTGGCACCTAGAAAGCACTACCTTGAAGATGATGGGATGGAGAAGAATGACAGGCAAAATAGAAGATCAGCTAACAGTGAGGTTGAGGATATTGAGTATCATATACTATGAGCCCTGAGCCATATTTGCAATAATGCTCATATGCTGTTAACCCTGGATGAGAAGAACCCTCGCCTCATCTTTGAAGGAGAGGCCTTGCTTCGGAGTATGCTCAGATATGGAACTAGCTTGATTATGTCCAGGCTTTGACTGTGGAGAATTGGATGCCATCAAAGAATCTCTATTCGTGGTCTTTTTTGAAATATGGAGCTTCAGATTCTTTAGCATGTAGCACCTACATCAGAGACTTGCTACACATGAGGCTCAATTTTGCACCTTTCCTTTCTCCTATCTGAATTTCTCCAAATTCAACATTTGAGTCTGCACCCTTGTGAATAATTTCTTTATCATCAAGAATTTCTCCCTCCTCTTTTTCATCCTCGTCAATATTTTTCTCACTTTTAGTGAACAAGTTGGTTGTGTCATTGCTCCTGGAAAATTGGCTTTCAAAATCGATATTACCATTCTGAATTGGTGTGTTCACATGAACCTCTATTCTTTCAAGTTGCCGAAAATAATTTGGAGCTTGACCTTGCAGTATTCACCAAGGCTCTTCATGCAATATTGAGAATGTGAGCATGTTGATGATGACTGAATCTGCCATTGTAGACAGGAAAGCTCTATCTTGGACAAAGGTCCCGTGGGGAAGAGGTTATGTGAAGCCTTCTTGGCACAAGGAAAGCTCTAGTCCTTGAGAGAATTCATTAGTTTGTCAATGAAATGCAAGCAGGTGGCCTGGCTAAAGATGAATTAGAGGGTAGAACTGTCAATGCCAAAGGATTTTGTGAGTAAGAGTATAGCTAAGGATCCCCAAGGAAACAACAAAGTGACTGCATGAGTGGTACCTAAAGAGGCTCCATGCAAGCGAAACAGAGAGAAGGATTGAAAACTATTAGTCTAACCGAAAGGTTCCATTATAGACCACACAATCTCTACATGACTCTCTTGAATGAGAACAAGTGGAAATGTTTGCTCAAAGCAATACTGCAAGCCACATCCTCGAAGTTTTTTGCTGCCAATAAAGCAAAGTTGATTAAAGCAATTGGATGAGTTCAAATGCACACCCCATTTTCATGCCAATGGTATGTTATGGTTTCATCAATTGAGGATTAAAATTCTTTATGGAAATTGTGGAAATTCATTAGGCATGGTCACCATGATGGAAGTCTATCTACTCAAGCAGATAGCTCAAACATGAGCTCTAGATCTAGAAACCCAGAGTGCAAAAGATTATGTGTGAAGATTAAGGCCTTGCAACCATCACTTGATCTTATTGCAAAAACTCTAGTGTGACAAGTCTGATCTAGCAGTAAATATATGAAGCATTTCAACTAGATGAATAGATGCTCACTGAACCCGTGGCAATAGCATCAGACATCCATGGAAAGACGTATTGCTTTGCATAGGTCACCTTGAGAACTCTCAAAAGCAAGTAGGGCACAGGGACATGTTATGCATGCATCTAATACTACTCAATCAATTTTAGTGATTTGCATGCATCCAGTTCTATTAACAATGAGCTTGAAAAAGAGCAGCTAGAAAGCCTTCCACTAGTGGGACTTCTCCTTACCATTGTCCATCTTTAGGTGAACTTTTGCCTTACATGCTTGAGCAGAAGAAATTCAAGTCTAGGTCCTTGGATCAAATAATTGAAGATTACACACCAGAAGGTGACCCCTACATTAGCGAGACTGATTCCTCCAATATCGGAGAAGCCTCACAATTAGAGTCAATGCATAGCAATCAGGAAATTGAATCTACAAGAGCCCAATGGATCAACTCCAGGAGCAGACCCTCTATGTTCTCACTCAATCAGGCTGACAGTGAAACAAGTTCAATGAGAGATTCTAAGCATTTCTCTAAAAAAGAAAGACATGATAAACCCTCTTTAATTGTCAACGAATTGGGCAATCAACAAGACAACTATTATCTGTATAGTGAAAGTGACTTTGCAGATGAAGATGATGCAAGCTTTGCTAGTGAGGTAATGGATGATGCTTCTGTTGAGAAGAGGAATACAGGGTTTATGTCTGCTCATAGCTTGTTTGATTAGACAATTTTCTTTGGTTCTGCGATCTCTGACTCAACAATGAGGTAGCCTGGTGTTAGATCATTGTTTTATATGTTGGACATTGAATCTGAATGTAGATGGTGTAGCATCCAAGAATGTGTATACATGCAATAAAGAAGTATAGGGTTTTGGGGCAATTCAAGAATAGCTCATGGTCACCCCCAAGCATCCTATTCAGATCTGCAAGATAGTGAGCATGAGGGATGCAACTGAAAGATGCCATTTTGTGTAGGGCTGTATCATAAGGAAATTCTATTATCATAAAGGTTTGAGAGTATGCAACTTGGTCAGCCTTGCTTTACAAGTAAGGGGGGTTGACAATTTTCTTATAGACCAAGTAGGGATTCTTAGGCTTTACTCGGGCCCATGTTTTTAATTTTCTAGAGTATCTTTGTGACTCAGTGTTGAGGGTTGAAATGACTTGATTTTTTGGCTGATTTTTGTTGTTTTTGAGGACTCATGGTTGATTTTTTTATTGCTTTTATATGATAATTAGTTTATTTGGAAGAGTTTGAGAGTGTTTTGGATAATTTTGAATAGGTTTGAGAAGCTCATGATGTTTTGACATGTTCTATTGATGTCCTATTAGAGTTTGATTGGTTCTATTTGAGCTTCTGTTTTGCTTTGTTTTCTTTATGTATGAGAGGATGGAATTATGATTGATGAATTTTGAGAGTTTTTGGAAGCTTAATGAATGATTCTTGATGGTTTTGAATGGTTTTAGTTAAGATAAAGGCTTTCAGATGACTTTCTATTAACCCTCTGTTGACCATTTGTAGAGCATCTATTTTTGTTCTGTATGCCTCTGTAAGTATTATGTGGGATGAATATGTAGCTTGGGAAAGTTTTATAACCTTGGGAAGATATGAATAAAATCTCAAAATATCTCAAAGAAGTGGAAGAAGTAGTTGCTGAAGACTCTAAAGTGACAGTGACACTATTAAGCTGCGAAAGGACACTGTAGTGGTTCTTGTGACCTTTCATAGTAGACATATCTCTTGGGAGGGGTATCCATGACCAAAGAGGGGTAATGGATTATTATTATTGATTATTAAAATTTACTATTGAGAGAGAGCATATGAGAGAGTGTGTGGCTGTGAGTGAGAGATTGCCAAATATATGCAAATCAATGTATCTATGAGTGAAATATTGTGAGAGAAGGCTATGGAACTATTAAAGAAGAATGCTATGTGATGATTTCCATTCAAACAGTTGTATTTTCTTGTGTTTTTGTGGTCTCTTGATTAATTTTATGAGGAATATGAAGAGCATAATCAATATTGTTCAAGTTAAATCCATGGGAAAATAAGCTATATGAAGATTTGAGAAGATTGGTGTTGTTTTCCTTGTGGTCACATAAAATATGAAATGAATGTGTTTTGATGATACAAGAAATATTTTCTTACAGTAGATTCCGTATTTTCTTGGTGTTCCTCTTGGGGCTCCATAATTTTGGTGCGCAGCCATTAGCGGGGAATACTGCCATCAACAAGCAACATAAATAACTGAAAATGAAGGAAATGGCATTGTTGAGAGGAGAAGAATTCAATGGATGCTTGCAAAGTTCCTTCTACCATTGAATAATTGGAAATTCTTATTGCCAAAGCCACTTTCTACAAGAAATTTATCCCACAATGGCAGAAACATATTGCCATCTTGATGCAAGCTTTATGTGGTGGACTATTTCCTCTCCTTGTTGAGCAATAGAGATGTACGTCTTGGTGGCAAATTGTTGGGAACAAATTGAAGAGCAGAAGAAGCTTTATGAATCTTGGTTAGTTGAAGTTCACAAAAACTAGAAGGAAAAGAGTTGAAATCTATTTGTGGATGCTCAACAGTAAGGTACATGGGATGGTTGGTGCACTAATAACCTTCTATTTGTCTAATTAGCAACCCACTAGAAGTTAGTAGACAAAGTGTTCTTCACAACATTACACTGTTGAAACCCCATCAGAAGCTAGCATTACTATGATGATGGCACCACAAGGATGCTTAGAAGAATGAGTTTTGATACCTTCAGAATTGAATATCTTCCCCTGTGTAGTGGAATGGAAGCTGAATTCAGAGACATTGAAAAGAAGGAAGTAGAAGAAATGCTGGCAAGAGAGTCCTCCTTCTGATTTTGTTCTATTAAGTACAGAGAAACTAGCTAGGTGGAGGTAACTCCCTGATGAATGACACAATCAAGAGGCAAGCACTAGAACGAGTCTAGAGGTACATGAGAAAAGAGAAGGAAAACAAGCTAGTAGCAGAAGCCTCCTTTGACACCCTAGTAGCACTCTTTACAAAAGTCCCCATAGTGACTCAAGGTCCCCTTCCTAGTCAGATCCATCTTGGAAATATTGATGATAGGCTAGCAAATGTAGTCCCTTTGCCCATCTTTAAGGGAGACTACAATGAAGACCTTGATCTTCATGTAGCAGAGTTTATGGAAGCATGTGTAGCCAACAATGCCAAAACCCCCAAGCATTGGTTGGTGATATTTCCCGCCACTTTCAAAGGCGCAGCATTTCGGTGGTATGAGAGACAAGCAGTAGGAAATTTTGGCACATGGGATGACTTGAAGTTGGCCTTCCTCACTAAATTCAGGTGTGAAGGTTTTGAGGACTGGATATGAGAGGAGTTCATCAATCCTCTTGTGAATGGGTGGAAGCATATGTCTCTAGAATGGAATCCATACTAAAGAGATGGACCAACCATCACTTGAATGAAGGCATCCAGAAGAGAGTTTTCCTTAGAGGCCTACAACTTGAAGTTTGTAAGTTTGTGAAATTGAGAAGACTAGTCAATCTGCAAGCTACAGTAGAAGGTGTAAGACTGTATGATCAAGTTGAAACAAGGTTGTCGATGACCTTAGGAAGAGGAGTCACCCCCCTCCCATGCCAAGAATGGTATACCCACCAAATGCAATTCGAGGTGGTGACTCAATAACAACAATGGAATCCTACCAATTGGAACCAACATCCACTGGTCTCAACAAGAGCTCTGAATCAGAATCAGAATAGAGGACCCTCTACATTAACCCAACTAGTTAATGTAGTGATTACAAAAGCTTCCCAAAATCTTACTATAAGTACTCCATGATGAGGTGAAAATTGGAAGGACTACCTATCCAATTTAATTGTTGCAAGAATCAAGGAGTTGATGGATGTGACTATAGAACAGTTGTAGACACTGAAGGTGAATACCGCTAACATATCCACTCCTACAAGAGGTGGAAGAGATGTGATGCAATCTAATACATGGTGCGGAAAGTGCCATCAAGTGGGACATTTAGCCATTGAATGTACCCAAAAACCAACCATCACTAGAGCTTTCTATTTGTCCTATTTAATGAAGAACCATACATAGGATATTTGTTCTCTGAGAAGGAGATGCATGAAAGAAGAAAGAAAGATGAGGAAGCAATATTCAAATTATTGGAATCTAAGATGACCACCCAAGATATCGGACCAAAGCCTAGGGAGTTCGGCCCAAGGAGGTTTCCCTCTTAGAGTACAGAGGACAACAGTTTGGCAATTGCTAGAGATCAGAAGTGGAGTGTTACACATGTGGAGAAAAGGGGCATATTGTTGGGATAAAGGGTAGTGCCCATGTCCTCCTGTAAGGGCCAGGTTGTACATGGTACATATATACCTATCTAAAACATTATTGAGGTACTCTTCAGTACCACAAATCTTGTGTCTCTGTCTCTTCTCTCTCTAAACCTACATCTCGACACAGAAGATCCATTGCAAACTGACTCAACAAAGTGGTATCAGAGCTTGGTTCAAGCAATCATGAGCTTGGCATTTCTTCATGTGTAGGAGCTTGAAGTTCAAGAAGAGTTCATTGTGAAGAGTCTGTAGGTAGGGCAGCAAGATTTGAAGCTTCCCTCTTCATTTGATCTTATTGGCAACCATCATTGGTCACTTGGGGACCCTCCCCATCATCTCCAACACTTGGGCCAACATTCCAATCCCTTCAAGGCTGAAGGCGCCATCAATGTGGATATGCAGGTCTTGTTTTTAGCATGCTCAGAACCTACAGTAGCTACTCCTCTTCATGATCATGCCACTTCCAAGGCCAAAAGCATAACCACTTGTAGATCTGTGATCATATGAGCATCCTGCCCAATCTGCATCTGTGTATCCAACTAGTTTCAAGGGCTTATCTCTCACATAGAACAACCCATAATCTACAGTGGACTTAACATATCTCATAATCCACCTATAACAGCATCCAAATGTGGCTTCCTGGGCTTCTGCATAAACTGACTTATGAGCCCAACTGCATAACTCAAATCCAGTCTAGTGATGGTCAAGTAGATCAGACTTCCAACCATCTGCCTATACATAGTCACATCCTGAATTTTAGCTCCAGTGCTAATGTCCAGCTTGACATTCTGATCAAGGGGTGTATCCAATGGTTTGCATTCAGCCATGCCATACTTCTTCAGCATTTCCATGGCATAATGTTTCTGCATCAGCCATAAACCATTTTCAACCTTGATTACCTCAATACCCAAAAAGTATTTCAATTCACCTAGATCTTTCATGTCAAACTCAGATTTCAACATCTTCATTACATGCTGTATGCCCAAGTCATTATCACCAGTGATTATCAAATCATCAACATATATGACCAACACTACCAAGCCACTGTCAGTCTTCTTTGTAAATAGGCTGTGATCAGCCCTACAAATAGTAAAACTGAACCTCTGCAAGTAGTACTGATCCTAGCATGCCAAGCTCTCGGAGCCTGCTTCAGCCCATACAGTGCCTTTTTCAGCTTGCATACATAATGCTAAAAATCAGGGTGAACATACCTTCTGGCTGAACCATATAGACATCCTCTGCTAAGTCACCGTTAAGAAATGAATTCTTAACATCCATTTGCTGTAATTTCCATCCTCTAGCAGCAGCCAAAGCATTCACAGTGCGTATGGTTGCCATTTTGGCAACATGGCTGAATGTTTTCTCATAATCAAGTCCATACTGTTGGGCATACCCCTTAGCAACTAGCCTGTTTTTGTGTCTTTCCACACTGCCATCTGACTTGCATTTGATTTTGTAGACCCATTTGCAGCCAATGGTCTTTTTTCCTTCAGGCAGTGGCACAAGATCCCATGTCTTATTTTCAGCCAAGGCATTCATTTCTTCATCCATAGTTGCACACCAGTTCTCATTTTCCACTGCTTCAGCATATGTACCTGGTTCTTTGATCTCCATCACTTTTTTCATGTAAGCATAATGCTTTGCAGTGTAGCCACTATATGTCAACCTGTCAACATGGTATCTAACCCTCTGTGAGTGTCTAAGCTGTGGTGCACTACTCGATTCCCCTCTCTCATGAGGCAAAATGTACCTACTCTGCCTTGCGCCAGACATATAGATAGTCGGAATACCAAGTTCACTGTCTAAAGTGACAGTAGACTCATATCCAAAAGTCATCCTACTAGGTGTCATCATCCCACATACATCCTCAGTAACTTTCTCTTTTCCTTTGCTATCCAAGACATCATATCTCCCCCTCACTGACATACTGGTGTCAGTGGACGATGAGTTCCTCAATCTCCCTGTCCATGGGGATACTGTCTAACTACTAGGTCATGTCATAGCAGTGCTCTATTGCATATCAATTGTAGATACATTAGTAGAAGGCATATCTGATGGCACTGTAGCCAGTGATACATACCAAGAACCCATCTCATAAAAAATAACATCCCTGCTCACCAAGGTCTCCCTGGTAGAGGGATCATAGCATTTGTATTCCTTCTTCTCCTGCGAATATCCAATGAAAACACACTTATGCGCTTTTGGATCCAGCTTCTTCCTTTTTTCATCTGGAATATGCACATAAGCAAGACAACCAAAAACTTTCATGTGACTTACATCCGGCTTATAGCCATACAGCTTCTCAAACGGTGTCATCTCATGAATACCTGTAGTGGGAGTCCGATTCAAGATATACATGGCTGTCATAATAGCCTCAGCCCAATAATAGAGCGGCATCTTCTTCTCATTCATCATGGCGCGAGCAGCTTCCATCAATACCCTATTCTTTCTTTCAGCTACCCCATTCTGTTGAGGATTGTAGCTGCTGCAGGTAAGCTGCCTACGTATGCCATTTTCAGCTAGAAAGTTGTCAAACTCATTTGACACATATTCCCCACCGCTATCTGATCTCAAGCAAGAGATATAACAGTCAAATTCATTTTCAACTTGCTTTTTAAATTGCTGAAAAATAGCAAACACCTCATCTTTTGTCTTCAGAATGTAAGCCCAAGTATAGTGACTGTAATAATCAATGAATGTAACATAATACTTCGAGCCTCCCATGGATGCATTATGGATTGGCCCCCAAACATCAAAGTGCACTAACTGCAACGGACGTGTACTCTGCCTTACGTGCTTGACAAATGGCAACCTTGACTGCTTACCAAACTGGCAAGCATCACATACATGACCAATATCTGAATATTGGGACTTGGGTAAACCTGTAACAAGCTGTTTTTTCTGCATATTTGCAGCCTTTGCAAATTTACATGCCCCACTCTCTTGTGCCAAATTTCCAAGTCTCTGATAGTGCCAGAACCATGGGCAAACATGGCTGAATTCAGCTCTGGCAAGGTAGCATCAAGAGTAAACATTCTGCCATTCCTGTGACCACGAGCTATTAACCATGGGCAAACATGGCTGAATTCAGCTCTGGCAAGGTAGCATCAAGAGTAAACATTGTGCCATTCTTGTGACCACGAGCTATTAACTTGCATCCATTACTAAACTCTTCAATAAAGCAACCATGCTTGTTGAATCTAACCTGCAAGTTCTGCTCCAACAGACAGTAGGTTCTTCGTAATCGAAGGAACATGCAATACATCATGCAAATTTTTCTTTTTGCCATCATGAACCACAAGAGGCACTTTGCCTTTATGCTCAATGCTATGCTGCGTGTCATCACCTGTATAGACATAGCCATTTTTTTCAGCTCACCATATCAGTGAACCAATCACCATGAGGAGTCATATGGTTTGATGCCCCTGAATCAATATACCAAACTGCATCATCAGTGGATTTTTTAGCAACTCTATCTTTCACATACTGCATGGCAAACAATCTATCTCTTGAAGTATCATCTGCCTGACTAGATGTAGCAAAATGCCCATGTTGTTTGCCTTTCTGATTGCCCTGCTTCTTCCAATAGTCCTTGGCAATATGCCCATACTTTCCGCAGTAATGACAATCCTTATCCTTGTTCGGATTCTCAGATGGATGTTGTTGTTGCCAGAAGCCTCTACCTCTAGGGCTAGATCTCCCCCTGCCTCTAAAGTTTCCACCACCTCTTGCATTCGATACCTGCTAGTTGTTATTGCCATAGGATGCATTGTGCTGGCCTCCTCTGCCAGATCCATAGCCTCTACCTCGGCTGCCACGGCTGCACTAATTCGAATAAAAAACTGCATCCTTATTTTTAGAATTGCTTGACGCTGTAGCCAAGCCAAGTTTAACCTCCTCATGTATAAGCAATGCAACTAGCTCATTAAAATCAGGCATTTCACCCCTCACAGACACAGAAGTGTCAAAAGACTTATACTCAGGCCCCAAGCCATTCAAAGTCACAGCAACCATGTCTTCATCTTCAACCTGTGAACCAACAGATGCTAGCCGATCCGCAATGGTCTTAACCTCCGTGACATAATCCTGTATAGATCTGCTCTTTCTCTCCATGTTGTTGAACTTCTGCTTCAACTGTATCTTCCTAGCACTTGTTGTTGTGCCATAGTACTTGACCAAAATGTCCCATGCATCCTTAGGAGAGTTGCAGTTCATTATCTGCATTACCATGGCATCTGTGATACATAAAGAGAGCCAGTGCAAGACTCTACGAGCTCTTTCTATCCAAGCTTGATGTAATCATCTCTGATCAGCCGTAGGTTGATCTAGGAGCTCACGTTCAGCTTCTACTCTAGTCACCAACTCCCAATAGCCTTTCCCTATTAAGAAGTTCTCCATGCGGAACTTCCATATGGCATAATAGTTACTGTCAAGCTTTCCCCCCACTATCTGGGTTATGTTGTCAGTCCTTTCTGCATTTGCCATGTTGTACCAAACACTATTTAGTCACTACCTGACTTCCTGCAAGCCAACAAGTACTCTGACCAATCTCAGTCCTTGACTATTTATGATAGTTTTTTGCAAATATTCTCTGCAAAAAACCAAGGTATTTCAGCCCTTTACAACTTCAAAAACATCCACAAACATGTGGTATAACCCGTAGGTACATCAGTCAGTACATAGACTTTGCAGGTATTGTAACTCTGTGTCATGCAAGCTTACTGCAGTAAAGAGAATACGCAGTCTAAAACCTATAATTTTTCAGTCCAGCAGTGAATTTACTATCAGAACCCACTTTAAAACATGTCGTACATGCTCCAAACTTTCCCAGACATTTGCTAGTATATGTAGGCAACTAGACATAGTCATACGGGCACAAAAGTCCAGCAAGTACAAGTGACATAAATCTGCTCACAGATTGTATACAGCTAATAAACTGTCAAACCAAGATTTATTTCAGCCCAAGAGATCCTCAAGCCACTTCATACATATTCCACTGTGTGTAGGGATCAATACATAACCATACGGGCATTCGCAGACTCTCTGTCTTCAAGAAGTAATGTCAAAATATACATGGACTATTTATGACCAGCCAATACATTGTCAAAGCATTTGTTCTCTAATTCAGATTTTAGTTTTTAAGAGCCTTCAATGCTCATAGCATTCAACAATCATATCTCGTACCATACAACTCCCTGTAGGTAACAAAAGGCATGTATTTCTTCAAGGCCAATGAGTATATATTATTGACAGTTTTATGACAGTTTTCAGCCTATCATTGGCTTCCCAAAACTGAGCATTTCAGTCAAAAATTTCAGTCTACAACCATGTCAAATAATGCATATGGTTCCCAGATCATGTATATGCTTCAACAAGTTCTCCTGAGCATGCCAAAAAACTCAAGGCTCTTCAGTAGAGTCAAGTGTATGCTGTATACTCACTGATTACAGCAGTCTTCACTATTTTCAGATCTATGGTCAACTATTACAGCTCATAGATGAGCTCATGATCAAGTACTGACATATCCAGGACTTTAATGACCTTCCAGAGAGCATAGACAAGCTATGTGTCAGTCATGGATGATGGAGTTGATGATTTGCAGACCATGAGGGCAGCAACATAAACAGGCGCAGTTCACGCAGCTTGTAGATCTGATTCCAGCAGCTACTGTTGATGGTAATAATGATGATGAGCACTCAAATATGCTCAAGGGTGCTCCCCAAAGCTCCCACAAAAGCCTCAAACACTAACATGAAGCACAGACTTCATCTGATAAAAAATGCATACCTTCACAGATACAATGACAACCTGCACAATGACAGCCTGCTTCTCTTCAACCACTGCCCTGAGTCTTCAGGCTGTAGGTCTTTCTCACAGCTTCATGCCTTCAAGAGCCCATCCATGATGGCTCTGATACCATGTTGGAAGAGAGAGGGAGAAAAACAATGTAATGGAGCAACAACCTGACCTTCAGGTCATTCATCATCTTCCATTATTTCATAGCCTACTAACATAACATAAGTGTATACAATAGTACTAAGGTCCGTAGGACCATTCACACTGGGTCTAAGACCACCAACTTATTTAATGTCCCACACTTGCTGATATAGCTGGACATAGCTAATGTCGGTCATACATACTGACATGAGAGTAATGGGAGCTTGATATTCTAACACTATTGGTGTACATTCAAGACAGTTTCTTACATATTCAGGACATCATACCTCACTGTCAGGAAATTTGATATGTTTCTATGCAAGAACATTATGGTGATGTTTTGAGTAGCTTTGCATGATCTTTGGAGCTCAATGTCAGTCAGTCGTCTAAGAGGTTATTTCAATTCTGATTTTTTAGGACAGATTTTTCCTGAATGTCAGGGCTGCACTCCTAAATTGCAGGACAACCACCTGTATTGCTAGCAATTTCAAGATTGCACTCTGTTTTTGTCAAGAAATTAGTATGCTAACTTTCATTGAATGTTTTTTAGGCATTTTGGGCAATGAAATGATGTATGTTCTTGCTGCTACATACTTGGGGATATTCCTAACGTAGTACTAAGTGGATTTTGGAGCTTCCATTGCTTGGCATTAGCTATCATTTACTGTCATACAATTATTTGGCTGTGAATCATGGCTAGTAGTAGTGACAATCACCTTATGCATATCAAGAATCTTGAAGAAGCACACAACTTTGCAGTTTGGCAAAAGCAGTGCTATAATATCTTGTTGTAGAAGAAGTAAGCAAAGCCGATTAAAGTAAATGGAAGAAGACCACCTGATGTAGAGCAGGATGACTGGGATGAGCTGAATGAGCTTGCACGCTCGACCATTGAGCTATCGATTTCTAATGCCTTGTTGTTTAACATTGAAGGGTTGGATTCTGCTTATGACATTTGGAAGTGACTGGAAGAATTGTATGCCCAGAAGAGTGTTGCAAGCAAAGTCTACTAGCTAAAGAAACTCATGGATTTGTGTATGAAAGAGGGCACTACAATGTCTACTCACCTCAGTGAGTTTAACTCCATTTTCAGCCATCTTGCCACTTTGAAGTTCAATATTGATGATGAGTTCAAAGCTACGTTCTTGCTTTGCACTCTACCAGAGAGTTGGGATACCTTCAGGACTACTATGGGTAATTCTAATGCTATGCTTTTGTATTCTGATATAGGGAGTGCTCTACTCATGGAAGAAATGAATCGGCAAAACAATGCATCTAGTAAGTCTTCCAGTGCTTTGCATACTAGAGGCAGATCACAGTAGAAAGGAAAATTTGATAGCAAGGGATGCAATAAATCATGTAATAAGGATGCTGAATGCCATCACTGTGGCAAGAGGGTCACTTCAAATGTGATTGATATAAATGGAAGAAAGAGAAAGGGAAAGGAAAGAAGACGGATGAGAGTGATGAGGAAGAGAAGAAAGAGAGTCAGCCTGCTAAGAAGAGCAGTGTAAATATCGAATAGGTAAATGTAGTTAGCCATGACAGCAACAATGGGAATAATGTACTCTTTGTCTCTTCATGTTTCAGTGCACATGCTTTGATAGCCGATACAGATGATGACATGCATACTTGGATTTTGGATTTAGGTGCCTCTTTTCATGTCACCCCTCATAGTGAGTGGTTTACAGACTATACAGGAGGTTGACATGGTGTTGTCCAATCTTGGGGCCAATTATGCATGTGACATTAGAGGCATTGGCAGTGTGCAATTGTAGTTTTCTGCATGGATCTGTCTTCACTCTTCTGAATGTAAGGCATGTATCACAGCTCAAGAAGAGCTTGATTAGTACTGGATAGCTAGATGATGATGGATTTCATACCACCTTTGGCAATGGAAAATGGAAGATCTACTGAGGATCTAAGGTTATTGCCAGAGGCTCAAACAAAGATACTTTGTATCCTCTCCATGTATCTAGTGTGCATGACCATGTTGTTGCCAAGACCGAGCAGCCACGTGTTTCATTGTGGCATGGCTAGTTGGGACACATGAGTCAAACATGAATGAAAGTACTTTCTCGTTTGGATTACTTGCCTTGTCTTTGTTATGCTGATTTTGAGCACTGTGATCATTGTGTTTATGGTAAGCATGTGCAAATATCTCATAAAAAGTCTATTTCACTGAAATCTTTGCCTCTAGAGTTAGTGCATTCCAATGTATGTCAAATGCCATGGTTATGTCTAGAAGGAAAGAAATACTTTGTCATATTTGTCGATGATGCTACACGGAAGGTATGGGTTTACCCTATTCGTAGCAAGGATGAAGTGCTTGACAGGTTTAAAAAATTCTTGGCATTGGTAGAGAATCGGATTGATAAGACACTTAAGTCTCTTCACCTTGACAATGGTGGGGAGTATGTGTCCAAGTCCTTTCAGGAATTTTGTGATAGTAAGGGGATAAAGAGGGAAGTCACTACCCCTCATAATCCACCCCAGAACAGAGTTGCAGAGCGCATGAGTTGGACCATACAAGACAAGGTCCATATGATGTTGTCTCATGCTACATTACCCCATGGATTTTGGGTAGAGGCTATTATGACAGCTACTCATCTTATTAATAAGTCACTAAACATGTCTTTGGGGGGAGAGTCCCTCAAGAAGAGTGGTCGGGCAAGCCACCTTCTTATGCTCATTTGCGAGGGTTTGGCTTTTGTGCACATATGGAAGGAAGAGCGCAGTAAACTGGAACCAAAGTCTTGTAAATGCATATTCCTAGGATATGGTGACAAGGGTGAGATGGGGTATAGACTTTGGGATCCCGAGAAAAGAAAGATAGTACGTAGCAATGACATCATTTATTGTGAAGATCACATGCATAAGAAACCTGAGAAGACTAAGGAAGTCAGGAGGATTGTTTTCAGGGAGGATGTACCTTTTAGACAGCCGTTTGTGTCCAATGGGTAGCAGCATATACCTATTGTAAATGATGTGGAAAATGCAAGGAATGGTGCTGGAAAAAACTAGCAAGGTATTTCTTAGGATGATCCACAGTTGCAACAAGAAAATATGCAGTTAGGACAGCATGCTGAAATTTCAGGATAGCAAGTTAAAAATGCAAGTTTGCAAGTTCCATAGCTTGCAAATGCTGAGTCTTTGCTCTGTAGGTCGATTGGACCATCAAGACTACCCAACAGGTTTGTTCCTAGTGTGCATTATGTTGCAGATTATGTCATGGTTATAACTGTGGTGAGTCGTTATGCTTTAAGGAAGCAATGATTAGACCGGACAGAAAGAAGTGGTTCAAGGCCATGCTATTGAAAATGGAATCACTTGATAAGAATGGTACTTGGGACTTGGTGCAGCTACCTAAAGGGCAGAAAAATCTTCCATGAAAGTGGGTTTACAAGATGAAGGTCACTTCTGGTTCTTCGCCAAAGTACAAAGCACGGTTGGCTGCAAAGGGGTACAAGCAGGAACATGGAATTGACTTTGATGAGATCTTCTCTCCTGTAGTCAAGATGACTACTCTAAGAACTATTTTGGGCTTACTTGTAGCTGAAGATATGGAGCTCATATAGATGGATGTAAATACTACATTCTTACATGGTGATCTGCATGAGGACATATGTATGCAGTAGCCTTAGGGTTTTGTTGCTAAAGGCAAAGAGACGATGGTCTGTAAACTAAAATGGAGTTTGTATGGGCTGAAATAGGCACCATGGGAATGGTATCATAAGTTTGATACTTTCATGTAGTCTTAGGGCTTTTAGAGAAGTCAAGTTGATCACTTCTTGTACACCAAGAAGGTAGCAGATGGCAACCTGATTATCTTGGTTCTGTATGTTGATGGCATGTTGACTGCTGGCAGGGATGCTCATGCCTTGGATTCATTGAAGCAAAGTCTTCATAGTATCTTTGACATGAAGAATCTTGGTGATGCCAATCACATTCTTGGAATGCAGATACTAAGTGATAGATCGAAGGGGTTACTCTATCTATCTCAATAGGAGTATGTATCCAAGATTTTGTAGAGTTTCAATATGGAGGGGAGGAAAGCAATCGGAGTTCCATTGCCTCCATATGTGAAACTCAGTGCAAAGGACATCCCTACATCTGATGATAAGAAGGCTGAAATGGCCAAGATCTTGTATGCTTCAGCCCTCGCCGTTGGCAGTTTGATGTATGCTATGGCTGCTATACGTCCTGACATTGCCTTTGTAATGGGAGTGGTTAGCAAGTACATGGAAAAACTTGGCAAGAAGCATTGGGAAGCAGTGAAAGGTATTATGAGATACCTCAAGGGCACAAAGGATTTGTGCATCTTCTTTGGTAAGCAGAAGGCATCTATCATTGGCTTTATGGATGCAGACTATGCTGGACATGCGGATTGCAGGAAGTCCAATATAGGGTATGTGTTTAACTTCATAAGGGGATCTATCTCTTGGATATCCAGGTTGTTGAAGTATGTTGCACTGTCTACTACGGAGGTAGAGTATGTGACCGCCACTGAGGCATGCAAAAATGCCTTATGGCTATCACATTTGGTTGTGGTTGAGCTTGGGATTATTGAGGTTTTTGTCCTCCACTGTGATAGTCAGAGTGCTATCATGTTAGCACGGAACCCTGTCTTTCATGCAAATACAAAACACATACATGTGAAGTATCATTTCATTAGAGAGGTACTTGACAACAAGAGCATTGAGCTGGTCAAGGTGCACACTAATGATAACCTTGTAGACCTTCTCATGAAGGATCTTCTAGTAGAGAGGTTTGGTAGATGATGGGTATTGGATAGGTATAGTCTTTTCAGCTTTGTACATACTTAGACTTAGCTGATTCTTTTCCTCTACCTTTGGGCACATTGCCTTTATGGGGGAGGCTGTTGGGATAAAGGGCAGTGCCCATGTCTGCCTGTAAGGGCCAGGCTGTACATAATACATATATCTATCTAAAACATTATTGAGGTACTCTTTAGTACCACAAATCTTGTGTCTCTATCTCTTCTCTCTCTCAACATTCATCTCTACACAAAAAATCCATTGCAGCTAACTCAACACATATCTCACCAAACTATCCAAACCCTAGAAGGTCTATGGACTACAAACCCTTATGCATTCGATGCAAAGGAGAAGGCCACACTACAAAAGAGTGCATGAGTCTCGCTCCTATGAAAGCTACCACTAATACCCAAAAGAAGACCCAAGAACTTTCCTCCAATTTGGTGGAATTTAAGGTTGCGACAATAATACGTGCCAAGGAAAGAGAACCCACAGTTCCAAAAGAGAACCTTCCCTCTACCAAAAGGGTGAAGTTCAATGTTCCCAAGGAGAAATAGAAGAGTACAGAGCTAAATAATGTAGTCCAGAGTACTATAGTACCACAGAGAGCTATAGAGACAATTATAGAGATAGGACTAGAGGTCCAAGAGATAGAGGATGGTGCAATACCTCCAATAGTAGAATAAGTGTAGATGTTGCCACTTCTAGAGGAAAGAGGGAACATAAAAGTGGACATTGCCCCATTCCCTAGTTGGTTGGAGAAGCCTGTGGATCCTATTAAAGAATATGACTTAGTCAAAGACCTAGACACCTTTAAATCAAATCTAACATTTTGACAATTGTTGATGTTATCTTCTAGCTTTACAGTAGACACATTGATTGATGGAGGTTCATTAGTGAATATAATAATGGATGTGACAATGAAGGATCTAGGATTTCAAGGTATGCAACCTATGCAATGGCTTATCAAACTAGCATACCAAATCAGAATTAAGCCTTTGGGCATTCTCCCATATGTGAAGACAACGCTCACTGGAAGAGACTATTAGCTAACCTATCTAGTGGTAAAACCAAATTCCTATGGGACCTCATATCCTCTACTACTGGGAAGACCATGGATTTTTGAAGCAAGGGCACGGATGAATTGGTTCAAAGGAACCCTAACCCTAGGTAGAGGACCCAACAAAGTGGTGTTTAAATTATATGTCTCACAAAAAGGTAATGGATCCACTTCCATTGAAGTCTTAACAAACTCTTCCAACGAAGTAATAGATTGCACATTAGGAGATGAAGAAGCCGTCAAATAGATCTTTCCCAATAAAATAGAGGCATAGTCCGCAATAGTGGGCACTGTAAGCCAACCTTGAAAGAAGAAAACTATTTGTCAATGGGTGAATACCTCTTGCCTAAACCCAAATTGACTTTTGAACTCACCTCTACCAATGAGATAGAGGCATGGATATACTGTTCTCCCCTGTTACATGGTTGTAGCAGAGATAGAGACAAAAGTAGGGTCAGAGCTAGAGGCAAAGATAGAAGTAGAGGCAGACGTAAAAGCAGAGGTAGAAGATACTGCAAATGTGCAGAGGATATCCATGCTACTTGAATCCCATAGGCATAGAGGGGAAGACTGTCACCTATCCTATTCTATATAACATTGTACTTAGATGTCACTTTCATAGATCATGAATGCAATGTCATTGTAATTTTGTTCTTAAGCTAAGTGCACTTTATTTCCTTGTGTTTGTACTTTCAGTCAAGTCTTGATTCCTGTATTGTCTAAGTACACATGAATTTAGTGTTGGTGTATGAGCCACTAGAGCTACCATGCTCTAGATCCGTGTTTTTAACATGGTATCAGAGCATAGCTAAGCATGACTTAGCATGTTCTAGCTCATCTCTTTGGTCCTACATGCCTCCTCTCACTCCTCTCAACTTGGCTTGAGTGCATGAACTCATTTCACACCTCCATCTTCACTTTGCCCTCTTGTCTGCCATAACTAGATAGTACCCAGCTCACTTGGAGCTTCTTGATCTACTCCTACAGCCCATATTTCTCCACGCTTCCTTTTGAAGAAACTTTTTTCTACTCCTGGCGCAGCTCTCTATCACATCATAGCCCAACATTGGTGAACCCTAGCTCTAGCATTGCAAAAATTGGAGGTCGTTGCCCATTCTGTGCCATATTCTAGTCATATAGTCATTGCTGTCTTTGCGTGTTGTGATTTACCCGGCATCCATAGGACAACTGAAGCTCTACCCCCAAGCTTCCTTCCCATCAAGTCTTGCGCAAAATCATTGCGTCCACGAGCTACATGAGAAAAAAAACTAGTCCCGTGCCAGAACCCTAACTCTCAATCCTCCATAGCTTTTTGATCTCAAGTTCATCTCTGACTTCAATTTCTCTCTCCTACCACTCAACCTATTGCTACTCTAATTCACTGATCTACTCAGTGCCACGCATCAAGGAAGGAAAGATCCTTGGAGATTTTTGGGAAATCTTGGTGATAGTTTTTTGAAAGATTGAAGCATAGTCAAGCATAGTGTCTATTGACATTGATCTAATGACTCTTGTCACTTGTGTCATCTGACATAATCAGCTTTGCCTCTAATCAAATTTGAGTTTTTGTGCTACTCCAACATCAAATCAAGGAGGGGAAGACTTGGAGCTGCAAGATCTTGAAGGCCTCAAATATCTTTGAAGATTCCAAGTTCAAAGAGCATACTAGCCACCTAGTGTCTCTTGATACTAATCACCTAATGCTTCTTGGCACTTGTGCTCAACTCTTCTTCCATTGAAATTTGAAAATTTTGGAGCTAATTTTCTGTTGATCTTGCAACCTCATCCTGATGAAGAAAGGCTTGTGGTCAATCACAAGTGGTCAAGAGAAGAAACTAAGGGAAGTTGCACTTTCAATCATATGGGATAAAAATGATGATAAGGCTCAAGCTATTATCAAGCTCGAACTTGATGACAGCTACATTCATCATGTTGATGATTGTGAAACTTCTCAAGCAATCGATTAGAAACCCTATTTGGAGCTCACTCAAAATCCTCCAAATATGGCTTACTGATTAAATTTTTTAGGCTTGACATGAAAAGTAGTTCCTCACTTGCAACTCATTTGAATTATATGAAAAGCTTGTTGACACAACTCGCAAGAATCACCTTGAAGATGGATGAAGACATTTGCATTGGAGTGTTTCTCAAGAGTATTCCACTTGAGTTTGATCATGTGTCTACCACATTAATCAACATGCCAAATCCGAAGCTTGTGAAGTTTTTCCATGCTAAGAAAATATCTCAAAGAGCATATCTTACAAAAGCAGTCAAAGAAGATGAAGACAACAATGGTGAAGAAGAAGAAGAAGAAGACACCCAAGAACAAAAGGATAGGACTCACCAATCCCTCTTTTGTGTCTCATTTTCTGATAGACCTTTTTAAGTTTTAAAATGTAGACTTACCTAATGTTCTTACCATAAGCTCATGTACTCCTCATGTAACCTTTGCACACTACAACCTCTACACACTTAGTGAGGCCTTGTGATAGCCTCTAGCTTTGTATGGTTCGTTCTTTCCATGTCTACACTTAGCAAGGTTCTACTCATGGCAACCTCTGTATACTCACTGTCTTTCTTGGTTGTGATTGAGGAGGGGTGTTGAGATTTGCAATCACATCCATGCTATCTCTTTGTATGAAGAAGATGAGCAGAGGATATGCAGACTACTTGAATCCCATGGCCATAGAGGGGAAGACTGTCACCTATCCTATTCTATATAACATTGTACTTGAATGTCACTTTCATAGATCATGAATGTAATGTCATTGTAATTTTGTTCTTCAGCTTAGTGCACTTGATTTCCTTGTATTTGTACTTTCACTCAAATCTTAATTCCTATAATGTATTGTAATAAAGCATAAGTTACCTTAGTTTAGGGTAGGCTAGGGTTAAGTATAAAAGGTGGAGATGTAACATGTGAAGTATCTTTTTTGCCATTTTTAAGCAATTGCTTTGAGGTTCCTTCCTCTCACCAACTAAGAGAGTGCATGCTCTTAGCCACCAAGATATAGGGTACATACCATGTCCCACGACATGAGGTGAGTATTCATGTTGCAACATTCATCTAAGATTCTCAGCCTTCCATGGCAATATAATTTCCTACCTAGCTACCATGGCTATGGCTTCCTTGCAAACATGGTGTATCTCTTGTATTTCTTTGCAAGTATGGTATATTTCATGAATTTCTAGTTATTTTGTTTGCTGTGAGAACTAGCTATTTTACATTGGTATCAAAGTATTAGTTTAGATCCTATCAGAAGTCATTTTCATGGTTAGATCTAGTTGCAGTGACTAGGGAGTGAAACCGCAGTTAAATATTAGTCACAACAGTCAATTCTTCCATAATTGTGGTCTAACATGGAGATCTGTCACACAAACCGTAACTAGATGGAGGTTCTTGGCATGAACCAGTGGCTAATGGTGGGCTCCAGTCAATTTTAGCAGGTCTTGGCACAATTTTGGTTCAAAAATGAAGAGAGATGGACAAAATGCAGGTAGCTTGGATTGAAGTTGAGTTTAGTGGGGGTTACTTTTGAGAAGGAAGGGTTTGCTTTCTAGACTTAGTCTTTCTCTCTCCTTCTCATACTCACTTCATACTTCATAGCCAATCTCTTGCTAAAATCTTCCAACCACGATGGAATCCATAACTTGGTTCTTAACCTCGAGCAACCTGAAGAGTAGTAATTTGGCTTATTTAGCCTATTCCTTTCTTCCTCATCTCATGGACAGCAGTAGCCTGAACTGTGGTTGATTCAAGGAATCCACCATATCTTCAAAAAAATGTGCTCTATTGCTCAAGTACTCCATGCTTGAGACTTCTAATCTCTCTGACAACTAGTTTCCTTCAAGCTAGAGGAAGATTTCTTCCATTCTTTTGCTAATACTCTAGATCTCTGTGGGCCAGGCCACAACAAGAATGGTGCAGGTCACTGCTACTCTAGGCACTTGTTGCAGTTCTTCTTCATCCACATGTTTTCCTTCAAACTCGCATTGTTCCAATTGTGACAGCTCATAATATCAAAGTGCAGCCTCAAGAAATTTCCATTTCATATCCAATATACGAGCATAGCAAACCTTGTATTGAAGAATCAGGCCCTCATATTTGCTATTGTTTACTAGGAATGAAGCTTTCTTTATGAACGTTTCTGTATTGACTGCATCATCTTCTTCAAGGTACAGCAAGGCAATCTTCACACATTTGGAGAGCTTGTATGTATCATCCAACATCCTTATGCCAGATTCCAAATCAATTCCACTCAGCATCTGTGTTTCTTTTGACCACTGTTCTTCATTCACGTAAAGCTCAGCAATAGCTTCGCGAATTACAAATACTATTCTTCAAAAGAAACAACACGAGGTTAAATCTATGTCAAAGCATACTGAGCCACACATTTGTGAGCCTCGGGCTCCATCTTCATGAGATCTTGGGCAAACATTTGGAGTAACTTCCGGGATGCCACTAAAGGGACCTCGTCCAATACCATGTGATCAATGAAGGCCTTGGCATGGGCAGCATTGCTAGTGGAGATGACCGAGCACAGGAGAAGCTTGTACTACTCAATTTTTTGTCATTGATCGGAGATGCATGAAGCCTGCGCTCCGGATGTCTACCACCATGTCAATGAATGGAGTTCATATGAGAAGAGTATGAATCTAAGAGTTTATTCCATCTTGAAGCATGTTTAAATTGGGACTTCCTTGAATCATTTGAAGTTGAAGACAAGTTATCTTTGTGAGAGGTATCTATATCAACCACATTCTTCACATACAAGCATAAGAGGTACTTTTAATCATCTTTAATCTCTCCTCTTTTGAATCCTATTGTTGAGCTTATGAAATTGGTGGAAGAAGGATTAAAATGATTAATAATTTCAATCAATATCTCAAATTCATTTCATGAAAAAAATCCATAGAGCTACTTTAGTGATTAATCATTGCTTAATCACTTGCATTTGCTGAAATAATCACTCTCAATGCCTCTAATTCTCATTCATTTTGCCCTAACCCTGACATTGAATTGCTTGCTTCTTGTTTCATTGCCATGAATGAAAATTTTGTCCAATGGTAAGTGGAATAAAAATTGTAAAGCAGTGAGTCACTACTATTCAGCCCTATTCCATTCCAGTCCTTGCATATCATGAAATGGCAAAATTTTGAGTCAGCCATGCATATCATGCTTTGATTGTTAGAACACTAGCTCTGCCATGTATATTCCAACCGAGAAAAAAGGTCAAAGCCAAACGAGATAGCAAGTCAATAGTGAGGTGACCCTCCCTTGCTATTTATGACTTCGTAGGGGTGCACAACAAACCTACCTGGCCTGGAAGGAACTTTGCACACCTTTCAGAGTTTCAAAGCCCATTTAGGTGCCCATTCTATCATTTTATCCCTCACCACAGGTGGTGGACCATGGAAGACCACTTGGGAAAGAGTGGATGAAGACTTGAAGACTTATGGTACCAAACAGGGCAGTTTGTAACATCTTTGAACAGATATACAAGTCTTTCCAATAGGTACCAATTAGTTGCAGGTGTTCCCTGGATACCTACACGGTGCCCTACAGCCCGTCACAGGTCTATTAGTTATTTTGGGGGTCTACAAGTACTACAAGACCCATTTCAGGGTGAAACAAGGCTTTCACACGGTGTTTACAAGGTGCAGGAATTCGCAAGATAGGTTCATAGTTTCTATTATAGAAATTTCTGTCATGATCTAATTTGGGAGCTTGATAGTTTGATTCAAAGAGGTGATGTCAAAATTTGACTTTGAATCAAAAAATTTAGTATTCCGACTTCAGGAGCATAAGTTATCTTAGTTTAGGGTAGGCTAGGGTTAAGTATAAAAGGTGGAGATGTAACATGTGAAGTATCTTTTTTGCCATTTTCAAGCAATACATGCTTTGAGGTTTTCTTCCTCCCACCAACTAAGAGGGTGCATGCTCTTAGCCACCAAGATATGGGGTACATACCATGTCCCACCTTGACATAAGGTGAGTATTCATGTTGTAGCATTCATCTAAGATTCTCAGCCTTCCATGGCAATATAATTTCTTGCCTAGCTACCATGGCTATGGATTCCTTGCAAACATGGTGTATCCCTTGTATTTCTTTGCAAGTACGGTATATTTCATGAATTTTCAGTTATTTTGTTTGCCATGAGAACTAGCTATTTTACATTGGTTGAAGCAAAACAAAGCTTTGCAAGGGTTGAAAATGCACAAAAGGAATCTCAAAACAACGCTTACAGTAAAGTTCTTTCAAATGAACAAATTAGAGACATGAGGGCAAAAGGGTTATACTTCAAGTGTGGAGAAAAGTGGACACAAGACCATAGGCTAAAATGCAAATCCAAAAATAGCAAGCTTAACTTTGTTATCATTGATGAGATGGATGAGGATGAAAGTGAAGAAGGGAATGTATTTCAGGTAGAAGCAAACCCTACGGTTGAAGAAATGCATGATGAAGAGGAAGGAAATAATGATGAATTTTATGATATTGTGGAAAATTTTCCTTTTGATCGTGATGGTTCTTTATGTGCAATTTCTCATGATGCTTGGATTGGTTGTAAAGGAGAAAATACCCTTAGACTTGAAGGGCTGATAAAGAGCAGAAAAGTTCATCTTTTGATTGATACAGGCAGCACCCATAGCTTCATTAATACCAAATCTTTGCATGGATTGAGATTTCTTCCTCAAAAAATGCAAGTGCCGTTGAAGATTCAAGTTGCTAATGGAGCTTATGAATCAAGTAATGAAGTATGCCTACACACTCTTATTACCCTATCTCCTTCATGTGTTGTGGAAGTGGACTTGATCACCTTGGATTTGCAAAACATGCTGATGGAGTTCAAATGGAATGGACAACATATAATAGGAGGGGCATTTGGCGGGATGTCAAGGATTATATGATGCAATGTCTTCCGTGTCAACAAAATAAAGACTTATATCTTTTACCCAACGGCTTACTTCAACCATTCCCTATTCCTCAAGTCAAGTGGATTGATATCTCTATGGATTTTATTGTGGGATTTCCTACAACTAAGCATAGGTGAAATAGCATTTATGTGGTATTTGATCGGTTGACCAAATCAATCTGTTTCATCCCAACTAAAGCCCAATTTACAGCAAAGCAAGTGACTCAACAATTCATGGAATGTATTTTCAAGCTTCATGGTATGCCAATGAAGATTGTGTCCGATTGGGACACTAAGTTTATGGGAAGCTTTTGGAGGAGTTTGTTCTCTTCAATGGGGAGTCTTTTAACTCCTAGTATTGCATATCGCCCACAAATGAATGGGCAAACCGAAAGAGTTAACAAATGGTTAGAAGTTTATTTGAGGCACTTTTGCCATAAGACACAAAATGCGGGACCAATGGCTCCATCTTGCGGAGTTTTGTTACAAAAATACTGACCATACGAGCATTGGAATATCTCATTTTGAAGCTTTATATGGCTACAAAGTACAAGTACCCTCCGCATTGTTTCATGAAGATGTAAATCCACAAGCTCATGAGGAGTTGAAAAAGATGGAGGCTCTTATGAAGCAATGCAGGGACAACATTCATAAAGCTCAAGAGACAATGAAGATCTATGCGGATGAGAAAAGAAGACATGTGGAGTTTGAGGAAGATAAATGGGTATTTTTGAAGGTTCCCAAGTCACGTTATGCTTCTCTTAAAGGAGGGCACAACAAACTTGCTCATAGGTTTTATGGTCCTTACTGTATTGTCAAGCGAGTTGGGGATATTGCTTATCAACTAGACTTACCTTCAAACACAAGAATCCATAATGTCTTTCATGTGTCTTAGCTTAAAAAGTATGTGGGTCCTCAAATTCAAGTTCTTGAAGAACTACCTTCCTTGGATGATGATGGCTTAATCATCTATGAGCCTGAGAAAATTATTGGCAAGCAGGAGAAGGTTCTAAGGAACCGTATTCTTGTGGAACACCTTGTCAAATTGTTTGCCGCAACACAGAGGATCAGAAAATGGAGCAGAGGTGTGGAAAAAATGGAAGAAGGAGATAACCGAAAGGGCACATGACAAAGGAAGGAAAAGACAACCCGGATGGAGGTCAGACCCTGAAAATTTGAATGATGACCTCTCCAGAAGGCTTCAGTGTCGCCTCGAGAAAAGAAAAGAGTAAAAGCGCACCATTAAATGTGAAGCCGCTCCCAAATACTTGTAAAAAGAGTGTCGGGCTCACTCCTGTGCAAATTGTATGCATTAGTTGGGAATGGGATAAGTTAGAACGGTGGGAAATAGGACAAGAGGGCCTAGGCTAATGGCCAGCCATGTAAAAAGTGGGGATGACCGCCCAAAAAGTAGGGCATGTATATAAAGTTCAAAAGTGAATGAGAAGCTCATTCTTGTGTGTGGCCAAAGCTTCTTCTTCTTCCTCTCTTGTTTCTTGCCTTCTTGCTTGTGCTTGAGTGAGGGAGTGAGGGAGTGTGAGGGAGTGAGGGAGTGAGGGAGTGAGTGTGTGAGGGTGAGGGATCGTGGAGAAGAAGCTTCCTATCTTCTCTCTTCATCTTCTATTCTTCTCTTCTCTTCTCTTCTCTTGCGCGGCTATGGAGGATGGAGCTTGACGGAGGGAGCTTGAGGTTGCTTGAGCTTGCCACAAGGATCATAGAGCTACCGGAGTGCAAGAGAGAGGAGGAAACTCGATCGAGCATCAAGGTAAGCTCACTACATTTGTAAGGTAGGCATTGTGCGTCAACTATGTGAGAGGTAGCCATGGCAGCTTGGCTTGAAACACTTGATCAATAAGCGGTCCGTAGGTCTCGGGGTAGAGCTCCGTACCTCCCCTCCATTTTGGTTCCATTTTTGGGACCGACGGAATCGAGCCTTGAGTGCCGCACACATCGAATCGAGCATAGAAGTAGGGTTTGCAGCCCGAACCAATGCTTGAGATAGTTAGGAGATTTACGAGGTTTTAATCCTTGGAAGCAAGTAAGTATTGTGATTTGTTGTTGAATATTAGAGTAGGACCATCCATCTCCATCTCTGGTTTTGATTTTGGTTGCATTAGGTTAAGATTAGGATAAGAAAAGAAGGGAAACAAAAGGGTTTTGCTACTATTGGAAATAGGGAAATAGGGGCACAGAGTCAGATTTCTGGCTGGAAGAGTATGAGGGATTAATTTTTGAGGTTACACTAGGCTGGGATGGGGCAATAAGAGGCCCAGGGAACCAGGAAAGACCACATTTGACATCCTACCCTCTGAGAAGAGAGTGAGCTTGAGAGCTAGGGAGAGAGCGAGAGAAAGAGAGAGCTGTAGCGAGATCGTTGAAGCGCCGATCGATTCAAGTGCCACATTGCTTCAAGGTATGCCTGGCAGCTCCTTTTATTGCTTTGCACCAATTTGGAAGGCATGGCACGATTCCGTGGAGTAGGCATTGACCTTGAGGCATCGCGTGCAATCCGCGGGCCATCATCCACGCCGTCAGACCAGGCTGTTCGAGTCCCAGAATAGGACCGCCCGATTTCTGGAGTTGGACCGTCTGACTCCGAAAATCAGACCACTTTTCTGATTCGAGTCCCAGAATCGGACCAGCCCGAAATTCGGACCACTCTGTCCGACTGTTATAATCGGATCCGGTGTCAAAATCGGACCATGTGTTCTAGTCTTGGATTTGGACCACTCGACCCATTGCAGTAGTCGGACCTCCCCTGTCCGACTAGGGAAATCGGACCAAAGTAGAATTTGACCACTGTTCTTAGTGTGAAACTTAGACCAGCCCATCCAATTCCCAGGATCGAACCAGCTTGTTTGATTCCCAGAATCGGACCAACCTGTTCGATTCCCAGAATCAGACCAATTCACCAGAACTTTAAATAGAAGGTTTTTAAACCTGCCCCACAATCTCGGCCACCTTGGTCACATCTCTGATCCCCCAGGGAACCCAGTTTGGCCCTTAGAAGCCAGAGGCTAGACATGATAATCGAGGATTCACCGCGAACAGCTAAGCAGACCAAATTTAGAATTTGACTTGACGTTCGGTGACCAACCAACCAACCAACCCTGAAGCAGAATAGAGAATGCAGCAGGGACTTTCAGTAAAACCTTAGATAAGCCAGAACCTATGCTTAGAGCCACATCAGGCTACGAACATGAGGGGAAGAGTGGAGTTTGCATTGAGCATTTAGTGCATCGACACCTCACTTTTTGATTTCATCACCAAAGGTGCACTACAAGAAAAGGAGAAGCCTGTTTTCGCACTGAGCACTAGAAAGCACGAAGCACAATTTGTGAATAAGATTGACAACTACTTTCAATAACAAGGAACTCATCAGGAGATATAATAACATCAAGGAACCCACTATTAGGAGAAGATCCCAAAACATAATTGGGTGCCTAAGAGCCCCATCAGTAGGACCTTAAAGAGGACACGAAAGTCCAAAAGGTGACAACATAGAGGATCGGACGCTGCTGGAGCTACTCAAATTGATCGACGACCTTGTAGAGCTAGAAGTGGGAGCAATGTCAGGATCACGAGGAGGACAAGGAGAGGACCAACTGGACTTGGGATAATTCCCAGTCCTAGTGCAGGAGTTAGTCAATGAGTATGACTTGTTGACTAGGACGGTAGTTCAGGGTAGGCCAGTAGAGGAAGTGGTGGCAAACCTAGAGGAGGAGAGAAAGGCGATTAGAAAGGCACTAGAGAGTATAATTTCCTATAACTACGAGCAAAAGGCTAGGAAAATCCAACAAGATGTAGACATGTACGAGGCCCCCTGCTAGCCCTAGCTGGTGCAGCCAAAGCAGGACCAAATGTAGAGAGAGAGTGAGCAGCAAAGGTTGACTTATCGTTGGGTGAACTTGTAGCCAAGCGGCTCATGGACAACATGTCCGCTGAGCAGAGCGCAATAGCCTTAGCCACAACATTACTCTCGGGATTAGGGGTCATGCAAGGGGCAAAGGGGCAATCTAGGCGTCAAGATTGTGGGAGAGAAGGAAGGAGTCTCACTTGTAGCTTTCTTGCTTGCACAATGGGGGAATACACACAAAGGTGGAGGCTGAAAACAGTTTTCCTCTTCTTAGTTGTGTAAGCCAAAAAAACTCAAGTACAAAGAAATAGAAGAACCCTATATATGGGTCTTAAACCAAACTCAACTAACTAAGGTGGCATACTAACTGAGCCACGAACTAGAGTAGATAAGGATAGCTATCATGTAGCTATTATTCATGGGCGGTGTACCAACCGCGTCTGCAACTGACAAGTCGGTGATAAAAATACACAACGGTCACCCTGGAGTATCATGAGTGGAGCTCGATATCTCAACACTCCCCCTCGAGCTCAATCCCAATTCCTGCACACCAAACAGGTCTCTGAACTTGCGCAGCTTCTCTGCGCCCAATGCCTTCGTGAATATGTCAGCTACCTGATCCTCTGTGCTGACATAAACTAGATCAATAAGACCTAGGAAAACCCTCTCTCGCACATAGTGATAATGCACCTCAATGTGCTTTGTTCTAGCATGATAGACTGGGTTATTTGCCAAGTGTATACTACTCATGTTGTCACAATAAATGACAACTGGCCCATTTATAGACTGATGCATATCATAAAGTAGCTTATGCAACCAAGCTACCTCACATGCAGCCATTGCTGCACCCCTGTACTCAGCCTCTGTGCTCGACGAGGCAATTGTAGGCTGTTTCTTGCTGCTCCAAGTGACTGCAGCACTCCCAAAAGAGAACACATATCCACTGGTAGATCATCTATCAGAAATACTACCAGCCCAATCAGCGTCAGTGTATCCATGCAACTGTATCTGAATCCCAGTCTCATAAAATAGTCCATACTGCAATGTGGACTTCACATACCTGAGTATGCGTCTAGCCGCATCCAAATGTGGTTTCCTTGGAGCCTGCATAAACTGACTTACCAATCCAACAGCATAGCTCAAATCTGGCCTGGTAATAGTCATATAAATCAAACTTCCTACTATGCGTCTGTACATAGTAGGGTCTTCTAGAAGCTCACCTGTATCTGTGCTCAACTTCACATTCTGCTCCAAAGGAACTGAAATAGGCTTACAGCCTGTCATCCCATATTTGTACAGCATGTCCAATCCATACTGCCTCTACAAGAGCTGTATCCCACTTGGTGATCTAATCACCTCAATGCCCAAGAAATAACGCAGCTCTCCCAAATCCTTCATCTCAAACTTCTGCTTCAATAGCATTTTCACATTAAGGATATCTTCATCACTGTCACCTGTCATAATCAAATCATCAACATAAATGACAAGTAGCATAATACCTTTCTCTGTTTTTTTCACATAAAGTGAAAAATCTGCCTTGGAAATCTGAAAGCCAATAGTGACAAGATACTGTCCTATCTTGTTAGACCATGCTCTAGGTGCTTGCTTCAAGCCATACAAGGCTTTTTTCAACCTGCAAACAAACTCAGGATAAACAGCATGCACATAACCTGGTGGCTGCTCCATATAGACCTCTTCTTGCAAATCACCATGCAAGAAGGCATTCTTTACATCCATCTGATGTAAAGACCATCCCTTTGATGCAGCCATAGCAATGACTGCTCTTACGGTTGCCATCCTTGCAACCGGACTGAATGTTTCTTCATAGTCAATGCCATATGTTTGTGCATACCCCTTGACTACTAATCTTGCCTTGTATCTATTCACAGAACCATCTGCATTGTGCTTCACCTTATAAACCCACTTACAGCCAATTGCATTTTTACCTTTAGGCAAAGGTACCAATTCCCATGTAGCATTTGCTTCCAAGGCATCCATTTCTTCATCCATGGCTTTCTCCCATTTTTCTTTTCCCATGGCTTCCTCAAAAGAAGTGGGTTCTGGTTCCTGTATCACTTTAACCATATATGCATAATGAATGGCTGTAAATCCATCATATTTCAGCCTATCCACAGGATACCTAGCTCTGGTAGACCTGCGCAAAGTAGGTTCACTCCCAGGTGCTCTCAAAACATCCCTGGTCTTCCTTACTCCAGGTGTAACAATAGAAGGAATACCCAACTCATCATCAATGCTCTGTTCTGAGCCACTGGATTCACCATCCACATAAGAGTGACCTGCATTCACATCAAACATGGGCTGATCTACCTTCTCTTTTCCTTTTCGTGATACCTGCATACCACTATCTGCATTGCTTTGAGAAGATTCTCCTGATCTCAATCTGCCTGTCCATGGCGAAGAATGTGAACCACTGCTAGAGGACGCTCCAGGTCCACTAATATTTTGTGACTGCTGCTGTGAATTCTGTGCAGCATTACCATTTTGTGCATCTACATCATCAATCACATTTACTGGTTTATACCAGCTACTCATCTCATCAAAAACAACATCTTTGCTCATTGTAAACTTACGAGTAGAAGGGTTATAGCATCTATACCCTTTTTGCTGCAGAGAGTAACCAATAAAGATGCACTTCTCAGCTTTTGGATCCAACTTGGATCTCAACTCATCTGGCACATGTACATAGGCAATGCAATAAAAAATTTTCAAATGAGAAATATCTGGTTTCCTACCAGTATACCTCTCCTCTGGAGTCATTCCATGTATTGCTGCAGTGGGAGTCCTGTTCATTATGTAGACTGCTGTAGCAACTGCTTCAGTCCAATAAAAATCTGGCAAGTTTTTTTCATTGAGCATGGCACGAGATACCTCTCCAATATGCATGTTTTTCCTTTCTGCAATTCCATTTTGTTGTGGGGTATGACTGCATGAATATTTCTGCTTTATGCCATGCTCCTGCAGGAACCTTGCAAACTCATTTGAGAGGTACTCTCCCCCTCCATCTGACCTTAGGCATTTTATCTGCAGGCCTGTTTCTTTTTCAACCATAGCTTTAAGGGTTTTAAAATGCCCAAAAACTTCACTTTTCTTTTTCATAAAATACACCCAAACTTTTCTGCTATAGTCATCAATAAAACTGACAAAATAATGACAGCCTCCAAGAGATGCAGCTTTAGTAGTCCACACATCAGAGTGGATTAATTCCAATGGCTTCTCACTCTCTTGAACATGTCTAGGAAATGGTTTCCTTGCCTGTTTTCCAAACTGACAGGCTTCACATACCTTATGCATTTCTGCAACCTTGAATTTTGGCAATCCTGCAACAATATTTTGGGCCTGCATTGATTTAAGTCGCTGTACATTAACATGACCAATGCGTTTATGCCAGATATCAATATCTGCAACTACACCAGTCCCATGAGCAAACATTGCTGCACTCAATTCAGACATGTCTACATCCAATGTAAACATTCTGCCCTTCTTCTTTCCTTTTGCTATCAAGCGACCTTTATTTTTCATATTCTCAACAAAGCATCCATGAGGATTAAATCTGACCTGCAAGCCCTGCTCAACCATTTGACAACAGAAACCAGATTCTTGGTGATATTCGGAACATGAAATATATCCGACAGGTATTTCTTTTTCCCATCCTGCATAGACAAGGGAAATTTTCCAATCTGCACAATAGGATGTGCAGTATCATCACCAGTCTCCACAAATCCTGGTTTTTCCATTTTCCTTGCATCCTCCATCCATTCTGCATGACCTGTCATGTGGTTTGATGCACCTGAGTCAACATACCATACATCGTTGCTTTCTTCTGCACTTGTCATAGAATTGTTCATGTGCTGCACCATAAACAAGTGCTCATTTCTGTCATCACCCTGTCTACTAGAAGATGTATAATTCCCTTGTTGCAATTTCCCATTCATGATGTCATTCTGCTTTTTATAGCAATCTTTAGCCATATGACCCATTTTACCACAGTAGTAGCATTCAACATTGCTGTTTGCATTTTGGCCTCTTTGCCATCCACCACGACCTCTTTGGCTCCCCTGCCTCTAGAGTTACCACGTCCTCCTCCATAGGACTGGTTTTCTTGAGTTTGCTGCATATTCTGATTTCTACCACGGCCTCCAAATCGGCCTCCTCTACCTCTGCCTCTACCTCTTCCAGTATTTGAGTAGAAGACAGCTTCTTTTGAAGTTCCTCCTGAAGAAGATGCACCACCATTTCTCTGCTCCTCAGAAATTAGAAGAGCAATCAACTCCTCAAAATCAGGAAATCTTTCATGAACTGAAATGGATGTCCGAAACTGTGCATAATCCTTTCCTAGACCATTCAAGGTCACGGAAACTAAATCATCATCTTCCACTGGCGACCCAATGGAAGCAAGTGCATCTGCAATCTTCTTCACCTTCATGTGGTAGTCATTGATGCTCATATTTTCTCTTTGCACATTATGCAACTCTTGCTTGAGCTGCATTTTCCTGGCTTGCGTATTTGTGCTATACATTTTTAACAAAGTATCCCATGCCTCCTTTGGCGTACTTGCATCCTGAATATGCACAATCATAGAATCTGAAATGCTGATAGACAGCCAATACATAACTTTTCTGGCTCTCTCATGCCATGCTTTAAATGCTTGCATTTGTTGTTGATTGGGAACATCAGGAAGAACTGGTTCTTCTTCATTTCCTGCAACAAATTCCCAATATCCTTTTCCCATAAGGAAATTCGTCATTCTAAACTTCCATGCTTGGAAGTTGTTCTTGTCAAGCTTTTCAATGACAATCTGTGAAAGAGAATCAGACGCCATTACAGAACACTGCAAAAAATTCTGTCACTGCAAAAAAACACAGCTTCACCCTCACAAGGGAAAATCTGCAAAACTGGCGAAAGTGGTATTTGACCACACAGTCACTTCCTAGTGACGATTTTGCATAACCAGGAACCAAGGATGATTCTGTAACTCCCAATGTCTCTGCACACAAGCATACGATGCAATTTCTGTGGTAACTGTTCACTGACCTGTAGAACAGTGGTCGCACAACATAAAAACTGGGCCTTTTCCTGAGTGCGTGCAGAAAACTTCCGCCTCCAAAACAGGCCCCGAAATGGCCTCAAATCAAAAAAACCAGGTCGCGTAGGGCTAAAGCCCTTTCCCACAGCATATACTGCCCTCTTGGTTCACCGCGAAGGGCGTCTCAACCTGAGACAATGCACTCCTGCACTTTCCAGCTGTGCTACCTGCAGGGATCTGCTCCCAAAACAGAAAATGAAAGCAACACTGCTCCTCTTACCAGAACACCGTGAGCTTGGCTTGCTTTCTTGAGCTCCTTACCACGAACAAGGCTCTGATACCATGTCAAGATTGTGGGAGAGAAGGAAGGAGTCTCACTTGTAGCTTTCTTGCTTGCACAATGGGGGAATACACACAAAGGTGGAGGCTGAAAACAATTTTCCTCTTCTTAGTTGTATAAGCCAAAAAAACTCAAGTACAAAGAAATAGAAGAACCCTATATATGGGTCTCAAACCAAACTCAACTAACTAAGGTGGCATACTAACTGAGCCACGAACTAGAGTAGATAAGGATAGCTATCATGTAGCTATTATTCATGGGCGGTGTACCAACCGCGTCTGCAACTGACAAGTCGGTGACATAAATACACAACGGTCACCCTGGCGTATCATGAGTGGAGCTCGATATCTCAACACTAGGATCCCTGTTGTAGCAAAGCAGCTAGACAAGTATGAACCTAGCAATGACCCATATAGCTTTGTGGAGCAATTTGAACAAGTTTGCAAAGCGAACGGTCTCACAGACTTTGCACAACGCTCTCAAGCTTTCGGGCTGTGTTTAGGTGATAAGGAGAGAATTTGGTACACTAGTCTAGATGCAGCTGATCACATGAACTTTGCCAATCTTAAAGACCATTTTATCAAGAGATTCTTTGAGGCAGGGTACTCTGACAATCTCATCATCCGGTTGATGAATGTCAGTCAGAGGGAAAAGGAAGACGTAAGAGACTACATTACTCATGTGTGTGGCCTCTTCAAGAGGATCCCTGCCAATGAGTGACCTAACGAGAAGGCTGTGTCTACCGTGTTTATAAATGGAATTCGAAGCGAGGAGCTCTACAAGGCTTTGGCTAGTAACTCCACTCTACACATAGATGTGTTAGCTAGAGTTTTTAAAGAGGCAATAAGGGTGGACGATCGGCTTAGGGAGCAAAGCATGAGAAACGCTAGTCGGGACAGTATAAGCCAGAGAGCTCCAGAGTGGACAACATCTTTGGGAGAGAGAGGGAACTCTAGCATACGGGATGAGGAAAAAGGTGTTGACCAAGGCCAGGAGCTGGCTGAGGTAAGAATGGAGCTTGCACGATTGCAAGAACATATGAGGAAGCCTATGCGGTCACATGTGTAGTGTATACACTGTGGCAAAAACCACCTCCCAGTTGAGTGCCAAGATCTTAGATCTAGGCCGTGCTCGAACTACGGTAGGTTCGATCATGATGCATTGCATTGCAGATTTCCAAGGAGATTTTCATATGCGCAACAATACAACCCTCCATACTTAGGCAACATGCCACCTAACCTCTTTGGCAGGGGAGCCCAACTGGCGCTTCCAACACCAAATGATGCGAGACCGGCCATTCCTAGGCTAGAGATGAACCCAACAGGCATACCCAGACCACTAGGGCCCTATGTAATCCAACCACCGAGTGACGCTCCTATTCACTATGTGGAAGAACCTAGTGAAGAGGAAACCTATGTGAACCCATACATCTCCTATGATGAGGAAGGCAATCCAGTCCTGATGGACTATCGACCAGTGCCGGTAATGGCACTAGGTAGAGGAAGAGGCAGAGGCTTTGGAGGACCAAGCCAAGATCCAATCTCATGCTGGACTTGTGATCATCCAGGCCATATTTCATCACGCTTCTCGAAAAGGGAACATGCAAACAAGGACAAAGCTAACCTTTGATGCACCGAGTGTGGAATCACACACCTATTTCTTGATTGTCCTAGACGGAAGCCATCAACTATTTCTGCCAACGTGCCCTCCGTACCCTTGGGGTTGTTCAGTGTGGAGACCTTTGGCAGTGAGGATACGCTCATCCCAGTGCATGTCATGATGCGAGCACAGACAAAACAAACAGGCATCTCATTGCCTGGGCCAAGTAACTTGGATGCAACCTTGTTGGGAAGGAAAATCCGGAGGAGAAGGATAAAGAGAACAAACACAAAGATTACCCTTAAGAATGAGGAAGCTAGAACTCTAGTGACAGGAAGGAGGGTCACTGATGCAGAGGCAGAGACCTCAGCTCCCAAGATAGCAGAACTAGGGAGTGCCAAGGTAGGGGAATACCCCCCACCCTAGACGGCAACTCAAGGCTATAGCCAAAGTCAAGGAGTGGGTCAAGGATGCCCAAGAACACCTTAAAGATGTAGAACCCATACTGGAAGACTGAATGGAAGACCTCTCTAGTGTGGGTACACCCGTTTCACCATCGCGACCTCAATCGGGGAACGCACCCACACCACGTGAGATGCCATAGAGGCAAGACCAAGAAGAAGCTTGTCAGCAAGCTAACCAAGACATATGGCCAAAGAATGCTGACCAAGGAGGAAGCCAACCACCCACTTTAATAACCACCCCAGTAAACTGTGAGCCTAGGAGATTTGCTTCGGCAGCACCCTCCCTTATGGCAAGAATTAAGGCACTTGGTGGAGGGAAAAGGGGAGCATACTGCCACTGACTTGCAAGAGCAGGATGCAGTCATGCAGATTCCAAGCCTAACGCTACACTTAGCTCCAAGGTCACTGCACGTCAACAATTGTTAAGGCACGCAGATGCATGCAGTCTTACCTATCTTAGCCTTGGGGGATGCAACACGAAAAGGAATCATAGACAAAAGTGTTGGGGTTAGTGTCTTGAGCCATGCAGCTCTATAGGCCTGGGGAAACCCACATGTGGAAGCGGCTAGGTTCAATGTTACATTGGCCAACGGAATGAAGGTCAGACCATTCGGGGTCCTAAAGAACTGGCCAGTGAAGGTCGCAGGAGTGCAGTTTTCTGTGAACTTCATTGTCATGAAGGGAGTGGACTATGACATACTGTTAGGCCGACCCTGGATGAGGAATGCATGAGTTATTGAAGATTGGGGGAACAATCTCATCTTCTTGGGGAATAAAACAGAAGCGGTGAGGGTTGAGATGGACACCTAGAAGACTACCCCGGCCGACCTCGATGCTATCTCAACCATGCTAAAAGGTGATGCCCAGGCAAGCAAACCCTTGGATCATTGACCAAGTACATCCCTTGCCTTGAGGACGAGCGGGATTGGATGCATGTCTTGGCAACCGTTGACCTACCGTTCTCAAATGAAGAAGAGCTGCATAGGTAAGCTGCTAAATCACCAAGCATGCCAGCAAAGGAGCCCATCGTGCCACTCTGCATGATGGTAGGAAGCTCACGTGATCCAGGGAAACCAGTCTCGTTCCATATCCCCACCAACAAGCTCGAGCTTCAGGAAATCATAGAGTGCTTGATCGATAAACTGAAGGGCAACATGGCTGCTAATCTAAAACCCCTAAGCGATCTCTTGGCTAGGTCTGAGTGGAAATGGACCAAAATTCACGATCTTAACCTGTTATACAATTGGGCTTTAGTCACTGACAAAGAGGATATTGGAGAGGAAAAACCTGGGGGATGATGAGCAGTTAGAGGGGCAAGATTCCGATGATGAGGGGTACGAGGACTGTTGCTCTATTGGGGACGAGAGTGAAGAAGAGTTAGACACGATAGAATATGACACTGAAGGGAGAGCAATCGAACAAATCAAGGCAGACTCTAGGCCTAGAAGGGAAAGGACAGGCTGGAATGAAAAAGGAGTCATGCGGATGGTGTGCCATAGGTCCTGGTTGGAGCACATGGGAGCCATGGATTACGAGCAGGCACGGGTGGCACAGCCATTGGTAGTTCCAGTACTGAAGACGGATTCACCTACTGAATTACGACCCCTTGGCAAAACTCCTTCCTCAAGCGAGGGATGTGAGTTTAACTTGGAGTCTGAAGTTAGTACAGAGAGTGATCCCGAAATACCTCAATCCTCTAAGGTCAGACGCACCAATGGGGACTTGCTAGTCCACCTAGGGTGTAGACAACTAAGGGAGGAGGCCAGGAAGCAAACTAAAGACTCAGAAGCAGAGAGGCAAAAGAAGCCGCAGGATCTCCCCAAATGCTTCACAAAGTTTAAGAAGAGTGATAGAGTGGTGATTTTGCTAGGAGCAAAGAGACAAGGGCAAGTCAGTGAACCAATTGAGGGACCCGCCAAAGTCAAGGAAGTTGACCTGGCAGGGGAAGGCAAGAAGCCTCAACTTGCGTTCATTGCTGACGACCTGACCAAGGATGAGGAGGCTAGACTTGTTGCTCTCCTATGAGAGTATGTCGACATGTTTGCCTGGTCCTTGGAGGAACTTAAAGGAGTCGATCCTAGGGTTGTGACCCATAATATCCCAATGGTTCTAGATGCGGTGCCAACAAAGCAACGTCCTTACCCTATGAATCCCAAACACGCCCATGCTGTGAAGGAAGAAATCGATAAGCTCATGGAGGCAGGATTTATATATGAGATTGAGCACATGGATTGGGTATCACCCATAGTGATCGTTATGAAAAAGAATGGTAAAATTCGAGTGTGCATGAATTACAAGAATGTTAATGCCACTATGAAGAGGGACAACTACCCCTTACCATATACCGAGCACATGCTGGAGAGGGTGGCAGGCAAAGAAGCCTACAACTTCCTGGATGGCTTCTCTGGCTATAATCAAGTGCAAGTGCACCCTGACGATAGGCACAAGACTGCCTTCTCCATGGAGTGGGGTGTATTCGCCTACATCATTATGCCCTTTGGGCTAATGAATGCACCTGCAACCTTCTAACGATTAATGTGCACCATCTTCAAGGATATGCTTAGATGCGAGTTAGAGGTGTTCGTAGACAACTTATGCATACACTCTAGTTGGGCCAAACACTTAGAAAGGTCGAGAGCTATCTTTGAACGGTGTCGGTTATACAACCTCTTGTTGAACCCCTTAAAGTGCCAGTTCTGGGTGAAGCATGGATGTATCCTAGGGCACGTAGTGTCAAGGAATGGCATTGCCACCGACTTTTCAAAAGTCAGGGTCATTGTTGACCTACCACCACCCATTAACTACAAGGGCATTCAGTGTTTCTTAGTGTTAGAATATCAAGCTCCTATTATTCTCCTGTCAGTTTGTATGACCGACATTAGCTGTGTCCAGCTGTATCAGCAAGTGTGGGACATTAAATAAGTCGGTGGTCTTAGACCCAGTGTGAATGGTCCTACGGACCTTAGTACTATTGTATACACTTATATTATGTGTGTGGTCTATTAGATAATGAAAGAAGAAAGAGAGAGCACTCAGCTCTTTACTATTGTCTCTGTCTCTGAATCTCAACATGGTATCAGAGCACCCATGACTGGGCTCTGTGGAAAGCATTTGTGAAGAAGACTAAAAAATTGAAGCTTTAAGTTTCTTGAGAAGAAGGGCTAACTGCTCCTGCTCCTGTAGAGGTATGCATCTACTCATTGTGAGTTCTATGATTGATATAAGTACTTGAGGCCTGTATGGAGCCTATGGGGAGCTCTATTGAGCATGACTAAAGTGCTCATTACCATCATTATCATCAATATAGGCTGCTCAATACATCAGGAGATTTGTGTGAACTGCGCCAGTCTAGAATGTGGACTCAAATGCTTGCAAATCATGATCGTGATCAGTTACTGATTGGTAAAGAGATTGTGTGAACCCTTTGAAGGGTGATTGAAGGCCCGGAACCATTCTTGTTTGATGTGAGCTCATCTGGGAGCTGAAATCACTGATTGCAGGTTTGGGATTTTTCACTGTTTGCTGTATATAGGGTACATACAGCATGAATGCATGGTTAACATGAGTCTGGAGCTCTCAAACATGTCCAAAACAACCATTAGAGCATGGGTACATGCAAAAGAAGACATATAATCTAGATGTTATGCATTGAAGCTGAAATTTCTTACTGAAATTACACAGATCTGGAAGCCTAAAGCAGGCTAAAAAACTGTTAAAAAATGTGGGTAGCAAGCATTGGTCCTTCTTGAAGAATTACATGTCTTTGGCTGACTCTTGTGGTGAGAGGAGTAACTTGACATATATGTGTCAAATGTTTTGAGCATTGAGAAGGGAATTGGATGCAAATGTTTGGAGCTAAAATAAGTGGCTTGACATGGTTTTGAATGTCAATGAACTATGGATGAACTGTGAATGTCTTGTTTGCTACTGTGTCTTGATGATGGGACAATCTTGGAAGCTGTCAGGTTCATGTATTGGTTCCCATGTATGGTGGCATATGTCTGTGACATTTTGAGGGGTTTGGTGGAGTGAAATATATTGTCATTGACTGTTTTGCTTGGCTGGAATTTACAGCAAATGTACCTTGCTCTTGTACTTGCAGTTGATGATGTATTTAGTGTCAGATTGATGTGTTTGGAACCCCATATGCAAAGATATAACTCTGAACTGCTGTAAGTGATCTTGGGGCACGTACCCTCTGTGTTGAGCTAAAAAAGGAACTGCTGTTTACTATCATTTTCAGCCTACGAACTCCTTGTCTGTACATGAATAGGTTGCCCAAATACATGCTATTTTTGCATTGATGCAGTCCGTACATGCAGGTTGCAATACCTAGGTGATTGGCAAGTGTCAAGAGGTGTATGTACAACTGCTTTCAGGCTGAAATGCTGACTGTCTGAGCACATAGAGTGCTAAAAACTGTCATAAATAGTTGTAGACTGAAACTGAATTGTCAGGAAGATTTTGGCTTGCAGGTAGTTAGACAGAGCATATGGCATGGCTAATGCAGAGAGGACTGACAACATAACCCAGACAGTGGGGGAAAAGCTTGATAGTAACAAGTATGCCATATGGAAGTTCCGCATAGAGAACTTCTTGATAGGGAAAGGCTATTGGGAGTTGGTGACTGGAGCGAAAGCTGAACCTGAGCTCCCAGATCGACCTACGACTGATCAGAGACGATTACACCGAGCTTGGACAGAAAGAGCTCATAGAGTCTTGCACTGGCTTTCTTTATGTATCTCAGATGCCATGGTAATGCAGATAATGAATTGTAGCTCTCCTAAGAATGCATGGGACATTTTGGTCAAGTACAATGGCACAACCACAAGTGCCAGGAAGATACAATTGAAGCAGAAGTTCAACAACATGGAGAGAAAGAGCAGATCTATACATGATTATGTCACAAAGGTTAAGACCATTGCGGATCAGCTGGCATCTGTTGGTTCACAGGTTGAAGATGAAGACATGGTTGCTGTGACTTTGAATGGCTTGGGGCCTAAGTATAAGTCTTTTGACACTTCTGTGTCTGTGAGGGGTGAAATGCCTATTTTTAATGAGCTGGTTGCATTGCTTATACATGAGGAGGTTAAACTTGGCTTGGCTATAGGGTCAAGCAGTTCTAAAAATAAGGATGCAGTTTTTTATTCGAATCAGCATGGCCATGGCAACCGAGGTAGAGGCTATGGATCTGGCAGAGGAGGCCAGCAGAATGCATCCTATGGCAATAACAACCAACAGGTATCGAATGCAAGAGGTGGTGGAAACTTTAGAGGCAGGGGGAGATCTAGCCCTAGAGGCAGAGGCTCTTGGCAACAGCAGCGTCCATCTGACAATCCGAATAAGGATAAGGATTGTCATTACTGCGGGAAGTATGGGCACATTGCCAAGGACTGTTGGAAGAAGTAGGGCAATCAGAAAGGCAAACAACATGGACATTTTTCTACGTTTAGTCAGGCAAATGATACTTCAGGAGATAGATTGTTTGCCATGCAGTATGTAAAAGACAAAGTTGCTAAAAAAAGCACTGATGATGCAGTTTGGTACATTGATTCAGGGGCATCAAACCACATGAATCCTCATGGTGATTGGTTCACTAATATGGTGGTTGAAAAACATGGCTATGTCTATACAGGTGATGACACTTAGCGTAACATTGAGCATAAAGGCAAAGTGCCTCTTGTGGTTCATGATGGCAGAAAGTAAAATTTTCATGATGTATTGCATGTTCCTTCGATTACGAAGAACTTACTGTCTGTCGATCAAATGACGAAGCAGAACTTGCAGGTTAGATTCAACAAGCATGGTTGCTTTATTGAAGAGTTTGGCAATGGATGCAAGTTGATAGCTCACGGTCACAGGAATGGCAGAATGTTTACTCTTGATGCTACCTTGCCAGAGCTGAATTCAGCTATGTTTGCCCATGGTTCTGGCACTATCAGAGATTTGGAAATTTGGCACCAGAGAGTGGGGCATGTGAATTTGCAAAGGCTGCAAATTATGCAGAAAAAACAGCTTGTTACAGGTTTACCCAAGTTCCAATATTCAGATATTGGTCATGTATGCAATGCTTGCCAGTTTGGTAAGTAGTCAAGGTTGCCATTAGCCAGGCATGTAAGGCAGAGTACACGTCCGTTGCAATTAGTGCACTCTGATGTTTGGGGGCCAGCCCATAATGCATCCATGGGAGGCTCGAAGTATTATGTGACATTCATTGATGATTACAGTCGCTATACTTGGGTTTACATTCTAAAGACAAAGGATGAGATGTTTGCTATTTTTCAGCAATTTAAAAAGCAGGTTGTAAAGGAATTTGACTGCTATATCTCTTACTTGAGATCAGATAGTGGTGGGGAGTATGTGTCAAATGAGTTTGACAACTTTTTGGTTGAAAATGGCATACACAGGTAGCTTTCCTGCAACTACATACCTCAGCAAAATGGGGTAGCTGAAAGAAAGAATAGGGTCTTGATGGAAGCTGCTCATGCCATGATGAATGAGAAGAAGATGCTGCTCTATTCTTGGGCTGAGGCTGTTATGACAGCCATGTATATCTTGAATTAGACTCCCACTGTAGGTATTCATGAGATGACACCGTTTGAGAAGTTGTATGGCTATAAGCCGGATGTAAGTCACATGAAAGTTTTTGGCTGTCTTGCTTATGTGCATATTCCAGATGAAAAAAGGAAGAAGCTGGATCCAAAAGTGCATAAGTGTATTTTCATTGGATATTCGCAGGAGAAGAAGGCATACAAATGCTATGATCCCTCTACCAGGGAGACCTTGGTGAGCAGGGATGTTATTTTTGATGAGTTGGGTTCTTGGTATGTATCACCGGCTACAGTGCCATCGGATATGCCTTCCACTCATGTATCTACAGTTGATTTGCAGCAGTGCACTGCTATGACAGGACCTAGTAGTCAGACAGTATCATCATGGACAGGGATATTGAGGAGCTCACCGTCCACTGACACCAGTATGTGAGTGAGGGGGAGATATAATGTCTTTGACAGCAAAGGAAAAGAGAAAGTTACTGAGGATACATCTGGTATGATGACACCTGGTAGAATGACTTCTAGATATGAGTCTGCTGACACTTTAGACAGTGAACTTGGTATTCCAACTGTCTATACGCCTGCTGGCGCAAGACAGAGCAGGTACATTCAGCCTCACAAGAGATTGGAATCGAGCAATGCACCACAAGCTAGACGCTCTTCACATAGGGTCAGATACCCTATTGACAAGTTGACATATAGTGGCTACACTGCAAAGCATTATGCTTACATGACAAAAGTGATGGAGATCAAAGAACCAGGTACATATGCTGAAGCAGTGGAAGATGAGAACTGGTGTGCAGCTATGGATGAAGAAATGAATGCCTTGGTTGAAAATAAGACATGGGATCTTGTGCCACTGCTTGAAGAAAAAAAGACCATTGGGTGCAAATGGGTCTACAAAATCAAATGCAAATCGGATGGCAGTGTGGAAAGCTACAAAGCCAGGCTGGTTGCTAAGGGGTATGCCCAACAGTATGGACTTGATTATGAGGAGACATTCAGCCCTGTTGCCAAGATGGCAACCATACGCATTGTGATTGCTTTGGCTTACAGTAGATGGACGTGAAGAATGCCTTTCTTGATGGTGACTTAGCTGAGGATGTCTATATGGTTTAGCTAGAAGGGTATGCTCACCTTGATTTTCAGCATTATGTATGCAAGTTGAAAAAGGCATTGTATAGACTGAAGCAGGCTCTGAGAGCTTGGCATGCTAGGATCAGTAACTACTTGCAGAGGTTGGGATTTACTGTTGGTAGGGCTAATCACAACCTATTTACAAAGAAGACCGACAGTGGCTTGGTAGTGCTAGTAATATATGTTGATGATTTGATAATCACTGGTGATGATGACTTGGGCATACATCATGTAATGAAGATGCTGAAATCTGAATTTTACATGAAAGATCTCAGTGAATTGAAGTATTTTTTGGGTATTGAGGTAATCAAGGCTGAAAATAGTTTATGGCTGATGCAGAAACATTATGCCATGTAAATGCTAAAAAAGTATGGCATGGCTGAATGCAAACCATTGGATACACCCCTTGATCAGAATGTCAAGCTGGGCATTAGCAGTGGAGTTGAAATGTTGAGATATCGAGCTCCACTCGTGATACGCCAGGGTGACCGTTGTGTATTTATGTCACCGACTTGTCAGTTGCAGATGCGGTTGGTACACCGCCCCTGAATAATAGCTACATGATAGCTATCCTTATCTACTCTAGTTCGTGGCTCAGTTAGTATGCCACCTTAGTTAGTTGAGTTTGGTTTGAGACCCATATCTAGGGTTCTTCTATTTCTTTGTACTTGAGTTCTTTTGGCTTACACAACTAAGAAGAGAAAAACAGTTTTCAGCCTCCACCCTTGTGTGTATTCCCCCATTGTGCAAGCAAGAAAGCTACAAGTGAGACTCCTTCCTTCTCTCCCATAATTTTGACATGAAATTCAGGATGTGACTATGTACAGGCAGATGGTTGGAAGTCTGATCTACTTGACCATCACTAGGATAGATTTGAGTTATGCAGTTGGGCTCATAAGTTAGTTTATGCAAAAGCCCATGAAGCCACATTTGGATGCTGTTAGGCGGATTATGAGATATGTTAAGTCCACTGTAGATTATGGGTTGTTCTATATGAGAGATAAGCCCTTGAAACTAGTTGGATACATAGATGTGGATTGGGAAGGATGCTCATATGATTGCAGATCTACAAGTGGTTATGCTTTTGGCTTTGAAAGTGGCATGATCAGCTGGAGCTGCAAGAAGCAACCAACGGTTGCATTGTCTAGTATTGAGGCAGAGTACAGGGGGTGCTACATTGGCATCATTTGAGATTTCATGGCTGCTCAAGCTTATGGCTGATTTGGATATTCAGGGGGATGCTCCAGTGACTTTATTATGCGACAATCTTAGTAGTGTACTCCTGGCAACCAATCCAGTATACCATGCTAGGACAAAACACATAGAGGTACACTACCATTTTATCAGAGAGATGGTTCTTGCAGCGAGAGTAGATCTTATGCATGTGAAGACTGATGAACAAGTTGCAGATATCTTTACCAAGTCTTTGGGTAAAGATAGGTTTAGTAATTTTAGACAGCTACTTGGAGTTCATAGGTGATTTGAGCTTGAGGGGGAGTGTTAGAATATCAAGCTCCTATTATTCTCCTGTCAGTTTGTATGACCGACATTAGCTGTGTCCAGCTATATCAACAAGTGTGGGACATTAAATAAGTCTATGGTCTTAGACCCAGTGTGAATGGTCCTACAGACCTTAGTACTATTGTATACACTTATGTTATGTGTGTGGTCTATTAGATAATGAAAGAAGAAAGAGAGAGCACTCAACTCTTTACTCTCGTCTCTGTCTCTGAATCTCAACACTTAGGCCATACAGGATACTACCGACGCTTTATACTGAATTGCGCCCTGATTGCTGGATCATTGTACAAGCTACTGATCGTATTCGAGTGGACTGAGGAATGCCACGTGCATATGAATAGTTGAAGAAGGCTTTCACCACCGCACCAATCTTACGAGCCCCAGACTGGAGTATAACATTCCATGTATGCATAAATGCCTCTAAGTTTGCTATTGGAGCTGTTCTATGCCAGCCTGGTGAACATAACCTTAATTACCCCGTGAGCTTTGCCAGCAGGCAGCTCACCAAAATAGAGATGAACTATTTCACTATAGAAAGGGAAGGGTTAGCCATGGTGTTTTCTGTGAAGAAATTTAGGCATTATCTGTTGGCCACACCCTTCGTCTTTTTCATTGACCATCAAGCCTTGCGTTATCTTGTGAACAAGCCATGTGCTACAGGTCACATAGTGAGATGGTTACTTCTCTTATTGGAGTTTGATTTTTCTGTGGTTGTACGTAAGGGAAATCAACACTACATGGCTGATCACATGTCCTGCATACCCACAGGAGAAGCTACTAGACAAGGCATACCTCACGACTTACCGGACGCTCATCTCTTTGGCCTGTCTAGTGAAGGAGACTTATTTAGGGCTGATTTGACGCCATATTGGGCCGATGATGTAGTTCAAGTGCTAGAGAACGGTCTACCTGAGAGACCTATTGAGAAAGCCAAGCTAAGGAGACTTATCTTAAAAATCCAACCATATCAATTGATCGTCGGCCAACTCTATAGGTTAGGACAAGAGAGTTTGTTGTGTAGATGTGTGTGCGAGCACGAGATGCACGATGTATTGAGAGAAGTGCATGGCGAGATAGCTGGAGGACACTTTAGTGGGGATATGACCACTTGTAAGGTGTTACAATCCCAACTATGGTGGCCCACCCTATTCCGTGATGTTGTTAAGTTTATCAAACTCTGCGATGAGTTCGAGAGGACTAAGGTGCCCATGCGCAAGGATAAGATGGATTTCACCCCCATAATAGCTTGACAGCCCTTCGAAAAATGGGGCATTGACTTCATTGGACCTATCAGTCCTACGGCACAGTACTCCCAGGCATGCTACATCATTGTGGAAACTAATTACCTAACGAAGTGGGCGGAGGCAAGAGCCACTAGAAAGAATGATGCTAGAACCACTGCCAAGTTCCTATGGGAGCACGTCTTTTCACGGTTTGGTTGTCCAATCGGACTAGTGAGTGATCAGGGCATGCACTTCATTAATGAAGTGATATCCCACCTTCTCTCAACCTTCCTAATCATTCATAGAAGGTCCTCGCCCTACTACCCTCAAGCAAATGGCCAAGCAGAGTCTAGGAATAAAATCCTAGTCAATGTGCTTACTAAAATAGTATCCACATCATGAAGAGACTGGGATAATAAATTGATGGTGGCCTTGTGGGCCTATCGTACAACTTATAAGATGGCTGTAGGATAGACACCCTTTAGGCTGACTTATGGAGTGGAGGCAATTCTACCCTTAGAGTTCTTTGTCCCTAGCTTAAGGATAGCAGCTCAGGAGCATTGGGAGGGAAGAGAAGCTTGGACTGACCGCTTAGTGGAGTTAGAGCGTCTCACGGAGACTTGACTCTTAGCCACCCACGCTCTGATTTGTGAGAAGGCACGACGAAAGATGTGGTTTGACAAGCATGTCAACCAGCGCAACTTTGATTAGGGGGACCTCGTTCTACTATACTCTGTGAAAGGTCACAAACAAAAAATGAAATTTCGAGGACTGGGACCTTTTCGGGTACGTGTAATTAGTCAAACGAGCAATGTCGAGTTGGAGACGCTCGAAGGGGAAGGAATAGGCTTCTTCAATGGTAGTCGCATGAAAAAGTACTATCCTCCTTCCCATCCGTTGCACGAGCCACCTATGCTTGAAGCCCTTGCCAACGTCTGCGTAGCCACAATTACCGAACTAATAGATCAAGATGAGTGCCAGAGGACTAAGGTGCCCATGTGCAAGGATAAGATGGAGTTGACCCCCATAATAGCTTGATAGCCCTTCGAAAAATGGGGCATTGACTTCATTGGACCTATCAGTCCTACGGCACAGTACTCCCAGGCACGCTACATCATTATGGAAACTGATTACCTAACGAAGTGGGTGGAGGCAAGAGCCACTAGAAAGAATGATGCTAGAACCACTGCCAAGTTCCTATGGGAGCACGTCTTTTCACGGTTTGGTTGTCCAATCGGACTAGTGAGTGATCAGGGCACGCACTTCATTAATGAAGTGATATCCCACCTTCTCTCAACCTTCCTAATCATTCATAGAAAGTCCTTACCCTACTACCCTTAAGCAAATGGCCAAGCAGAGTCCACGAATAAAATCCTAGTCAACGTGCTTACTAAAATAGTATCCACATCATGAAGAGACTGGGATAATAAATTGATGGCAGCCTTGTGGGCCTATCATACAACTTATAAGACGGTTGTAGGACATACACCCTTTAGGCTGACTTATGGAACGGAGGCCATTCTACCCTTAGAGTTCTTTGTCCCTAGCTTAAGGATAGCAGCTCAGGAGCATTGGGAGGGAAGAGAAGCTTGGACCGACCGCTTAGTGGAGTTAGAGCGTCTCACGGAGACATGACTCTTAGCCACCCACGCTCTGATTTTTGAGAAGGCACGACGAAAGATGTGGTTTGACAAGCATGTCAACCAGCGCAACTTTGATCAGGGGGACCTCGTTCTACTATACTCTGTGAAAGGTCACAAACAGAAAATGAAATTTCGAGGACTGGGACCTTTTTGGGTATATGTAATTAGTCGAACGGGCAATTTCGAGTTGGACACGCTCGAAGGGGAAGGAATAGGCTTCTTCAATGGCAGTCGCATGAAAAAGTACTATCCTCCTTCCCATCCGTTGCATGAGCCACCTATGCTTGAAGCCCTTGCCAACGTCTGCGTGGCCACAATTACCAAACTAATAGATCAAGATGAAGAAGCAATAGCACCTACCTGCCTACGAATCACGGTCACTGCAGAACGGACGTATTATTTTGATGTCTTGATCGACGAAGGTGCCGACTGTAATATCTTGATGCATGACCATTGGACACGCATCGGTCAGCCTAAATTACACCCCACAAACGCTAAACTCAGCCCATTTGGGGGCAACACTTACTCACTCTTAGGAAAATACAAAGTGGCTGTCTCCATCGAGTCTGAAAGTATCCTAGTCTTCTTTTATGTGTTACCAAACACTAAAGGGGTCGGTAATAAGTCACTACTAGGTCGCACTTTTAAAAAGCAGACAAACTGCAATGTGGACTACAACCTAGATCACATCCATCTTGTTGTAGGCAATGCACGCATAGTGACTACTTTTAGCAAGGGTTATCTTATGCCTCCTACAACTGCAAAGCCACTGATAGAGACCCCCACGGCCACGCCCATGACCAAGCCTAAGGAGAAGGGCAGGGATATCTCACCCCATGCTCAAACTGCTAGAATCAAGCCCACCTAGGCCATTCACAAGGCCAAAGAGTCCAAGCTCATATGGGTGCCAAAACAACGAGGGCCACCTCCTTGTAAACTGTAGAAATGTGCTTCTAAATGCAAAAACTATCAGTCGCAGCCTAAGAGGCACCTCAGATGCTATGGACATAGGTGCACTACCATGCCACGATGGATCCCCAAAGATCTCTTGTGAGCACAAGGATGCTAGAAGGGCAACCCCCGGATATGGGTGCCTAAGTGTGGACATTCAAGAGGCTCAACTCTGAGCAACCCCACTCCAGCTAGACAGGCTGGCACATACAAAGCACAAACTGCAAAGAAAGCTGAACCAGCACCAGTGGTGATTAATGACTCCCAACACATTTATCGTCCCAAGCTGGATGCCCCAGCATCATCCAGGTCAGAGGATTTGTGTACCCCCATGCCGGCTCGAATAGAATGCAACATGCCTCCTATGCCACTGAAGCCCACTGCAGCATCTCAAAGTGCTCCAGAGTGCAAAGTCCCATATGTGACGCCAGCAATGGAGTCACCATTGTCCAGCCCAATTGCACCACCACCACCAGTAGGTCTTAAGCCTTCATACGAAAGACCATCTTTCCTTTCAGTGGCCAAGGATCTCGCTGAGACCTCGGGAAATGATGTAGTGACATGCATCAAGGAGTTGGATGACACCTTCACCACATTTGCTAGGAGCTATGAGAGGCTTGACCTAGGACTTGATGAACCCCTTGCTTCTGATGTTCGTGCGTTGCCATGCACTTGGGAAGACTACGAGTTTATGACCATCAAATTTTCCAAAATTGCCGTCGAATTAATTGCTAATGGAGAATTCTCAAAGGAGCAAGCTATTCTTAGAAGACTAATCACCTCTTATCGCAAGCCTACTCGCTCTACACCACCTGAACAAGAACTGGAGGAGCTCACACAACTTGCCAGCTCTGTTTCTTCGTTCTTACAACTATGTATGCCTTACGACTCCAATGGGAGAAAAAAGGCTGCTGTATCATGACCAATGCTGAGCAAAGGAGGGCAATCAAAACAATTGAACATGACCCTACTTATGTGGCACCTCTTTCATTTAGGGTTTTGGCCATTACACGCAACATACACTTAGATGACCAGGTGTTGGTCCACCCTTACATTGACCAGTTTCTCACGGAAGAGGAGTTGCATGTTGCTAGTCGCTTCAACTCCGGGGACATCTTTCATGATGTCTTGACCTACATCATTCAAGCTTCCATACGACCATGCAAACTTGATCGTCATGCCCAGCTTGAATATAACCCTAACCTTTATACTTGGTTGTTGGCTAAGTAACTCGCCCCACACAGCCCATGCGAGCCTTCCTCCTCCCCTTGCTAATCCTAGGAAGGATTCCCTTAACAATTGAGGAAAGGGGGGGGAGCAAATGAGAGCCAAGTGATGAGCCAAGTGATGTAGCAAGATGTATAAAGGATGCAAATGATCAACTGAATTCAAATAGGAAAGAATGCGAGGAAATAGATGTTGGTTGTCAATTATTTCCAAGTTTCATTCCTCTGAATCAGCACGGAAAATTGTCACACACATTCTTTCTTGGGTTTTTGTTAGTGATGAGTCAAGTTATAATGCTAAATGTTGACTTGGTGTGATGACAAGCACCTACCATGGCAGGATAGAGTAAACTCCCATTCACTGAAGCGGAGCTAGCAAAGTATAGAATCATCGTCGAGACACATGGATTTAGCCAATTCATGTTCAAGCATACCATGAATTTAGATGAAGTCATCTTGGAAGAGCCAACCGTGAGGGAGCTGGTGGACAAATTTAACCTCCAAAAGTACGTGGAAAAGGTCCAATAGGCTGTAGGCTACAGCATGTGCATGGACTTCTTAAGGAGCTTTGATGAAGGAAGGAGCTATAAGGGCGGGTGACCAGGAAAGAAGGGTGCAAGTGCCCCTTAACGCAGACATTGTCGAGAAAGCCCTGGGGCTTGTGCCCAAGAAAGAGAGGCACCCAAAAAGAGATGTGTATGCCATGATGGGAGTTAGAAAAGAGGACGTGCACATGGTGGATGGAATCGGTTTAGCTGACATTCTAGACCCTGCGATGAGGATGCAAGCTAAGATGATCCACGCCCTTTCCTTGGGCCACAATTACAATGCACTAATGAATAGAATCGGGGTGCCGTTGCTAGAAAGCATTGCAGCAGGAGTTCCAGAGGAGGTGGATTGGAATGGCTTTGTCTAGAAAACTATCAGGAGTTCAGTCGCACTTCTGGCTCCAGCTGCAGCACCAACTGGTGGGGAATCTCCGGCCTCTACCGCATGATTCACAAGGAAAAAACTTGCCACAAAAGCCTCTACAATTAGATACGGAGGTGTCCTCACAGTAATCATTAACGAGGCTATCAAGGATGCCAGTGTAGAGGAAGAGAAAGCTATGCACCAAAGCTCACCTCACCGTGAGGAAGAAGGCTCGAGCCAAAAGATGGCAAGCAATGAAGGAGAGCCGAAAATACCACCCACTCAAACGGCCAAACCACAGAAGCAAATGAAGACTAACAAGAGCCAAAAAAAGAAGGAGGAAAGACTGAGCAAAGAGGAGGGGGCTAAGGTGAAGAGGGCTCAAAGAGAGTCAAGGAGGGTGGAGGAGCAATGAAGGAAAAAGGAAGAGGAAGAACTTGAAAGAGTTAAAGAAGAGTCAAAAAGGGCAGAAGAAGAGAGGCAAAGAAGGGTGGAGGAGGAAGCCGATGAGCTAAGGATGAAAGAACTGGCTGAGTTCGCTGAGGCCACTCGCAGATCTATTGAAGAAACCCATGGAAGAGGAGAGATCAACCCTTTGAGTCCCCACCATGAGGCCGAAGCAAGTGGCAGTGTGAAAGCGGCCCCGGTGATTGTAGGCAAGGGCAAGTCCTTGTTGCACCCCTTGCCTTCCTCCTTTATGACGGTGCCAACCGACACCACAACTGCCCTGCAACCCATGCCCTCTCTGGACACGGCCCAATTGATGAACATGATGTAGATGCTTGTCAGTAAAGTGGCTGAGATTGTACCAAAAATTGAAGCGAAAAGACCCGCTGCTCTACAGATACTGAATCCACAAAAGATCCGAAACGGCAAAAGCTAGAGGCGTCAACCACCACAACCCCTATTCCCATGCTACCTGGTGTGGACTATGACGCTTACGTGGCTGAGCTCCTGGCACAGTTGGACAAGGCAAAGGAAGAAAAGAAGATGGCCCTGGTGGAGCTGGAGAAGGAAAAGGAAACTTTGGCAGCCTTGAGGCTAGAAGTTTCAAGGCAAGGAGCCAACTGAAAAAGGGAGGTGAAAAAGCTGCAAGATCAACTCGAAGCAAAAATGAAAGAAACCCAAGACAATGAGAGCCGCCTGAGACAGACTGGAGGATGAAGAGCAAAACCTGGTGGCAGAGCAGCGAAGCTTAAAGTTGCTAGTGCAACAATATGCTGACCTGGAACAACAGAGAACTGCCAAACTAGAAAGGTATGGACAGTTAGCAGCTCAAGAAGGTGAGCCAAGCGAGCAACAAGAGGATACCATAGCAAAGCTATGGTATGAACTCGAGAAACAAGATAGAATGGAGAGAGAGATAGAGTTCTTAGCACAGGAAAGGCCGGCAATCCTCGCAGCAAAAGCACAAGGGCTGCAATAGGAGGCACAACGACTGCAAGGTGCATTGGAGATTGCCAAGGAAGATACAGAGACCCTCATGGCCATGGCCTTCACACAACAAATATTGCATCTTGCAGAGATCCAAAGCCACGACTAGCTAGCGCAAGAAAAGTCAAAACTAATTGCTGAGGCAGAATAGAGATTCAGCATTGCAAATCAAGCGAAAGAAATTGCTGGCTCGGAAATCCAGGGAGTGGAACCAACTCTGGGTCTTAACAAATGAACAGCAGTAGGTGTTAACCACCTTGGCAAGTGAGCTGGACGAGGGAAGAAGGAAGATGGATGAGAGAGCCAACGAGTGGGAAAAGAACAACTTTGAAAGGGTTAGGCAATTAACGGAATGCTTGGCAGTGGCTGAGTGAGAGAGAGTGCTTGCCGAATCCAGGGCAGAAGCAACCGATGTATGTGCCAACGCACAAAGGCAAGCCTTTCTCAACATAGTATTACATGTCACCCAGGCAATGATTCAGTGGAGAAGGTAAGAAGGAAGCTAGAACTGACTAACCGAGCCCTAAGATATGGCCTTCAAGAACGGGAGCTTCCAACAGGCACAAGAATCACGAAAGAGTAGCAATTTCACTACCTACGCCATGCCGGCCTCTCCACTGTTGAGCTTAAGGAACTAGGGTTCGAAGAACAGGAGCAACCAACACCACCACCACAAGTGGCCCTAGAGCAGAATGTCGAAGAGGGTCTGGACTTGGGGCAAGATGCTGAAGAAGAACAACGAAGAATGCCCAGTCCGCCTCTACCAGACCTCCCGCCTAAAGAGCCTGAAGATGCCCACATGCCCGAGCGCATTGTGGCAGCCAGAAGAAGAAGGCAGAAACTGGCAGAGGAAGCACAATGCAGAGCACTGTCTCACTGCCCAGACAATTCCCTGAAGAGCCAATGCCACTACAAGGGGATCCCAAGCTTATTGATTGGCCTCAGGAATTGATCATATGGCGTGACCGAGAGTTCCAGACGAGACCATTTGAGATTTCATTTGCTTATCTATGCTCTCTGGACCGTGCGTTGCCTCTAGGCATTCTAGCCAAGATCAAGGACCTGGCCAATGATCTTACAAACAAGTGGATAGAAGAAAGGAGCCTCATAATAACCAGGTGGAGGCAAGAGCCTACAGATTACTGGCAAGACAAGGTAAACAGGGTCTCCAAAACCGTCCAAGGCTACGAGCCACAGCCGAAGTGGCGGCGGAGGATTTGGGATGCCAATTTTGACACTTGGACCGCCTTCTGTAGCTCACTTCCTAAAGAACGCAATGATCCCATCTACATGACCTACCCTCGTAGGCATGGAGTTGATTATGATCGAACCATTCATGGGGATTCTGACTTTCCTAGAATATATAAGGTAAATGCCTTGAGTCCCGAGGAATGCCTAGTTTTTAGAGTAGAAGATCTCCTCACATCCATCAACCGCTTCCTCGTGGATTTTTCTTCTTGCCCGGATCCAGCCTTCCTAACCACCTAAAATTATCTTAGGCTTATCAAATTCCTATTAATGTAGAGACCTACAACCGAGGAAGCCCACCTCCCTCCCCTATTTTTTGACATCAACCTAGGGATAGATAGTAGGGCTGTGACTAGATTAATGATGAGGGCAACCCTGCTTCCCTCCTTTTGCCTAGAAATCTTAGAGAATATGAATGATACCCACTTCACGAGGTGTAATCATCCCTTCTTGTCATCCACACCTCTGAAGGCCTGGGATGCTATTAAAGAATATCTACAAAGTCGCGCATTTCTATCCCAATGCTTGCGACCACCCCGTGCTCCGGTTGAAGGTGATAGGCATTAGCCAAAACGCCTTCTTTGTATGCAATTCTCCCAAAAAAAAAAGCAGCATGAGGCCTCACTTTGCTCACTACACCTAGGGTTCACCCCTAGCCCTTCCCCCCACTTTACGCTTAGGGCACATCAAGGGTAGGACTTCCAGGCCTGTCACCCTAAGTTCTGCACTGCACCTCCAACAACACACGAACTGGGTCCTAAGTGTGGGACATTACCAAGGGCATACCCAAGGTTAGACCCATCTCCCAGTTCCATTGCACATGCACTTACACCACACCATGAGACAGACACACCCCTTAGGGAGTGCACAACTTTCTCTTGTAGGCTATGATCGTGATTCAGTGATTGATGACCTAGCTAAGGAGGACCATCCATGACATTCGCTAATGACCAGGAATTTTTCCATAAGTCGGACAAACACCACTACAACAGCTTCAGGAGCTTTTGCATACTCCGACAGTTAAATGGACCAACATGCTTGATCTGGCTGACCATCTGCCTGTTGATGGCTACCATGACTCAACCAAATCAAGCAGACGGAAAACTCAGTGATGGACCCACCATTGGCATAGATCTTGGAACCACATATTCTCCAAATTATTACGGAGCCCCGGTTTTGATAGTTGTCGCAGAAGGGAAGTTACAACTGTGTGACAAATGCCGAGCATCTTCATGAAGATCAAAGCACGTCGGAATCTCTCCCAATCATCAGGAATCAAAACTCCATTATCTCTCATTCACAATAGCACCTTTTGATTGTGGTCATCTACCCACCAATTCTACTTAGCAGCAACCCCAACTACCCTACTGCTCCCCACCTTAGTGCCATGGGACTAGCACTCAGCTAGGAGGGGGGTAATGTTTACCGCAACACTCACATAGAGGATCAAAAAATGGAGCAGAGGTACGGAAAAAATGGAAGAAGGAGATAACCGAAAGGGCACATGACAAAGGAAGGAAAAGGCACCTCCCGGATGGAGATCAGACCCTAAAAATTTGAATGATGACCTCTCTAGAAGGCTTCAGTGTCGCTTCGAGAAAAGAAAAGAGTAAAAGCGCACCATTAAATGTGAAGCCGCTCCTGAATCCTTGTAAAAAGAGTGCCGGGCTCACTCTTGTGTAAATTGTATGCATTAGTTGGGAATGGGATGAGTTAGAATGGTGGGAAATAGGAAAAGAGGGCCTAGGCTAATGGCCAGCCATGTAAAAAGTGGGGATGATCACCCAAAAAGTAGGGCATGTATATAAAGTTCGAAAGTGAATGAGAAGCTCATTCTTGTGTGTGGCCAAAGCTTCTTCTTCTTCCTCTCTTGTTTCTTGCCTTCTTGCTTGTGCTTGAGTGAGGGAGTGAGGGAGTGAGCGAGTGTGAGGGAGTGAGTGTGTGAGAGTGAGGGATCGTGGAGAAGAAGCTCCCCATCTTCTCTCTTCATCTTCTCTTCTTCTCTTCTCTTCTCTTCTCTTGCGCAGCTATGGAGGATGGAGCTTGACGGAGGGAGATTGAGGTTGCTTGAGCTTGCCACAAGGATCATGGAGCTACTAGAGTGCAAGAGAGAGGAGGAAACTCGATCGAGAATCAAGGTAAGCTCACTACACCCATAAGGTAGGCATTGCGCATCGGCTATGTGAGAGGTAGCCATGGTTGCTCGGCTTGAAACGCTTGATCAATAAACAATCCGTAGGTCTCGAGGTAGAGCTCCGTAGCTCCCCTCCACAAATGGAAGGGTTTGCCTATTGAAGAGTATTCATGGCAACAAGCATCATATTTGGAATAATTTCCATGGCTCAAGCAAGAGGGTAGCTCATAAATAGGGCAATAAACAGCTTGTTGTATTAAATTTCTGTGAGAAAGTAAATTGTCTTATCATCATCAAAATTTGATTTTGAAGGCATGTTTGGATACTATATGTTGTCCTCTACATTTCTATATATCGCACATGGAAATCGACTACTTCTAGCTCAAGATATGGCTAATTTTATACTATATCCTGTTTTGGACAGTTTACAGTAGTTTGTTCCATTTATGTGGTCCTTCTTTATCAACTTCTTTGATCTTCATCAACATGGAGCTTTATTACAGCATGATTCCAAATGATTCAAGCTATCTTTGTAATCATCCTTTTAATTTGTTCCCAATTTAGCTTTGAGGACAAACCTCTTTTAGACCGGGATGGCTCTTAGCCACCAAGATATGGGGTGCATACCATGTCCCACCTTAACATGAGGTGAGTATTCATGTTGTAGCATTCATCTAAGATTCTCATCCTTTCATGGCAACATAATTTCTTGCCTAGCTACCATGGCTATGGCTTCCTTGCAAACATGGTGTATCTCTTGTATTTCTTTGCAAGTATAGTATATTTCATGAATTTCTAGTTATTTGGTTTGCTGTGAGAACTAGCTATTTTACATGTCTAAGTACACATGAATCTATTGTTGGTGTATGAGCCACTATAGCTGCCATGCGCTATGTTTTTAACAAGTTTATGTATCCAATGGCCAATAGTGAATGGGTTTTCCCCCCATTTTGGTAGTACCCAAGAAGAATGGAAAGCGACGAATATGTGTGGACTTCAAAAAGCTAAACTCCAAAGGCTAAGAAAGTTCATTTTCCTATCCCCTTCACGAACCAACTACTGGACACAGTGGCAGGCCATGAACTCTATTCCCTCTTGGATGGATTTAGTGGATATAACCAAGTCCAAATCACAAAAGAAGTTCAATCCAAAAAAACTTTCACAACAGAATGGGGAACCTATGCTTATAGAGTGATATCATTCGGGCTCTGTAATGCTCTCTTGCTAGCTTCCAACAAGTAATGATGGCCGCATTCCAAAATCATTTGCATGATTTCATTGAGGTATACCTAGATGACTTCTGTGTCTATATTCATCTATGAGCATTGGGGACACTTGGAGCAGTGCTTTCAGAGATGTTGAGAGTATGGGATCTCTCTCAACCCTGACAAATGCATCTTCCAAGTCTCTTCATGAGTTCTTCTAAGCCACATTGTCTCTACACACGGGATAGCAATAGACTTTGCAAAGATTGAGAAGATTGCAACCTTAACAGTGCCAACCAACCTCAAATAGTTGGGGGATTCCTTGGCCATGTGGGCTATTAATATAGAAGGTTCATTGCGCACTTTTTTTGTGACAAAGGCAGTCCCCCTTGCATAAGTTCTTGAGGAAAGATGTAGAGTTTACATGGTCTGCTGATTGTGATGAAGCGTTCAACACCCTAAAGCAGTGTCTGATTGAAGCACCCATCTTGCAACCTCCTGATTGGATGAAAGAATGCCATGTGCACACTGATGCGTCAGTTGAAGTCTTGGGCATAGTTTTATGCCAAAAAGGCTCCTCGAAGCTAGATCAACCCATCTATTATGCCAACTGAAAAGTAATCGACAGAAAAAGAAACTATATACAATGATGACAGAACTTAAATGCTTGGCAATGGTGTTTGCCTTGGAGAAATTTGGACACTACCTACTATCCACAAATTTCAAATTTTATGTGGATCATGAGGTTTTGTCCTTCTTGATGAACAAAGCGGATATAAAGGGAAGAATGATGAGATGGCTCCTATTCCAGGAGTTTGACTTAAGAGTGGTTACCAAACCTGGTCGTTCCCATATCGTGGTTGATCATATACCGTGGATCCCTCCTCAGAGAGATAAAGAGGAGTAGGATGACCCAAACATTCATGATGCTTCCCTTTTTCTAGTCAAAAGTGTAACCCCATGGTATGCAAACATAGCCAACCTCTTGGCAATGCAATAGTATTCCCCTAGTATATCCAGCCATGAGAAGAAGAAGCTTCTATTGGACTCAGTCCCCCTACACCTTGCTAGGCGGCACTCTGAACAAGAAAGGCAAAGATGTATTGCAGGAGATGACATTGGAATAATACTAAAAGCATGTCATAACCAACCCTATGGAGGACACTTTGTAGGAGAAGTGATAGCTAGAAAGGCCTTGCTCATAGGATATTGGTGGCCAACCCTCCACAAGAATACCTATGACTACTGCAAATGTTGTGATGCTTGTTAATGGATGGGAAAGCCTACCAAATCTAATGTAATGCCACTATAACCCATCCTTTCCCTAAAGCCATTCAAGAAGTGAGGAATCAACTTCATTGGCCCCATCGATCCACCAACTAGAAGGAAGTAGAACAAATACATTTTGGTTTGGTACGGACAACATGACGAAGTGAGGTGAAGCCAAAGCTCTGAAGCGGGATGATGGTACCCTCATTCTCTGAAGAGGAGAATGGCGAGGATGGTTCTAATACATGGTGTTCTCGCCATTCTCCTCTTAAAAATTAAAAAAATTAAAAAAAAAAGAAAAAATAGATATATTGATCATGAGAGAAAATGACTTGTTGTGTCGACCTATTCATCGAGAAAATGTGGAAACACCCTTGGGAGTAGTAAAAAAGAAAATAAAATATAATTTTAAAAAACTATTATGGGAGAAAATTAAGAAATTCTTTGTCATAACATGCCTTGTTCTAAGAAAAGATGGCACACACCCTTGGACAGGAAGCTGACTTTGGAAAAGGTGGTAACACCCCGTAGTCTAGGATAGTTAAATCATTTGTTGATCTTCCAAGATGCAGTTCCAAAGCCGCCTTCCTTGGTGCACTGTATCTTGTAACTCCATCAGTGCTTTTGACTTTTACAGCAAATGACAATTTCAACATGCAATCCAAGTACCGAACTTATTGGCTACCTCCTTGGGTATGCCTATTCATTAACCAATACAAGTTGACATCATTAATTAGACAAAGTCGATCTTCGTTGACAATCCTTTGAGTGATGTGAGCTTTCATCCTAATAGGATGGGGATGTGAGTATGGGTTGCCCTCTATATTTATCAATAGAGTGTGAGACAAAAGGTAGGGTGAGTGACTAGTCCTTTCCCTTTATATTCAATTGAGAGGTGAGATATATGAATAGAGTGTTGCATGCACAGGATGGGTCTCTTAATGCACAAAGAACAATGTGTTTCTGTGCATGATACTATAAGGCTCCCTAGCCTTCCTTCTCGTACCGTATGCCGGCACAAGGTGGAATGTACTATTGCACCATCAATTATGCACAAGGCATACAACCTTCACACAAGTGACAGTAAGGCTTACATCAATGGGGTTCAGAAACTTGTTTGCCCCTCTGTATTCATCAACAATGTGTGAGATAAAGGGGGGGGATGAGTGTGATTGATTTCCCTTCCATCAACAATTGAGAGGTGAGGTTTGAGGGATGTTATGAAAATTGGAGTCATGTACGTTCTCGTTTCCTTATGCACACATGGGACGTGGGCCTCCTCCATCATCAATACACACATCACTCTATATGGTGTATAGCATGCCAAGGCTCCCTTGCCTTTCTTCTTACACCAATGCCAAATGGGTTGGGACACACTGCTACAACATCAAATTGTGCACATTGGCCTACTCTCTCCGAACCGTTCCTGTTTCAATTATAAGTCATAGGGCAAGCGACTAATATATCATTCCAATATGAGTGACTGTTGAGATTGAGTGTTGTATACTTTGCCATCGACAACTTATCTAGCTGTTCATCAACAATGCTACCTTTTTGGGTACTGCTGCATGGTCCCTGCCATGTTGGATGAGTGTGATGTGGCGAGCCATGGTACCTCCTACCAACGATGACAATCCTTCATCTATCAGAACCAATTCACCTCGACCATCTGCAAATCGAGCTAAGCTTTTCTAACCCTACCCCTTTTGTTTACAACAGTCAATCATGTTTTAAGTATGGGGACATATGGGTATGGGTTGTGATCAAGTGTTAGGCCCTTGTTGATTAGTCAACCCGATCTATTAAGGTCTTAAGTGTGGGGATGTGTCCCCGCGCATTTGCTTTGCATATCCTCATGGAAACATCTCCATCAGATCATTCATGAACACCATGTCCTAACCTTGCCCTAATGGGGTCGCTTCCCCACCCAGCCATCCACCTCATCCATGGGGTTGTTCCTTGTCTGTTTGTCTTTATCCTTTGTTTTTCTCTTTTTCCAAGTGAATGCATCCTACATTCATCGAAATTAAAATCTGACCTTACAGCCCTATTTGTCCCTTTGAATTGGTCACTTTTTCTTTTTGCTACCCCCTGTTCTAAGCAACGGTTCATGAGTGATTAATTTTTGAAGTATTTTCTATAAATTTAATATTTTTCCATGCAAATGTATCTTTTGAGCTTTGAAATAGCCATATGATATGACAACCCCAACTTACACATTCCCCTTTACATTTTTTCTTTTTACTACTCATCATTCCCATGCACGGTTTGTTCGTTATTAATTTTTTTGTATTTTTTATTATTCTCGCATTTGATGTTTATTTTTTCCATGTGAACCTACCCTATTTGCCTCAGAATTCAATTCTAATTAGATAGCCTTATTAGGCCTTCTTCCTCTCACACAATTTTTCTTTTTCCTTCATCATGTTCCAACCCACTGATTTTGTGTTATTAAATTTTACGTGTGTTTTTGTGCTTGTTTTTTCTATTTTTTCCATGTGAGCATGCCTTTCTTTCGTTGCAATCACTTTCTGATTTGGTGACCTTGTTGATCACCATCTTGAACATTTTTCCTTTTTGTTGTCTCTTCTTTTGACCTATGATTTATTCGAAATTAATTTTTGTTCACATTTTCGAGTGTATTTTTACTATTTTTTCCATATGAACAAGTCCTATTCTCATTGAGACTACCTTCCAATGTGATCAACCTATCTAATTCTCCAGTTTATATGCTTTTCCTTCTTTTCACATTTCATTCGGATTGACGTATTATGTGAAATTAATTTTTGTGTGAATTTTTGTGGCAAATTTTTCATATTTTTCCTTGTGAACCCCTCTTTTTGTTGCCAAATGCGCCAACCGCATTGTCCATGCCCTTTCCCCCATTGCCCTACCTGATTTTACTTTTTATGGCATCTTGAACTGATGCCCAAATCTCTCCGAGTTAATTTTTTTGTTTAAATTTTCGTTTACGTCCCTTGCATGTCACGTCAACGACTAGTTTTTGTCTCGATCTGCATGTCAAATTTTTGCGAGGTCACGTTCCGAAATTCAGATTTTTATCATGGTTGGTCATTCCCATCAGCATAATTTTTTTTACCCCCCGCTTGTGTTCGTACACGAGATGTGGGGGAATCCTTTTTTTTACAAAAAAAAAAAACAAACAACCAATCCATTTTTTAAACAATAATAATAATCACAAACTCCCTCCCCCGCCCCCAACCGTCCCTCCCCTCCCCTCCCCTTCTCTCGCCCTCTCTCTCTCTCTCCCTCCCCTTCTTCTTGTGCATCTTCTTCCACCTTCCTACTCTTCCCCACCTTCCCCTCCCCCACCTTTCCCTTGTCCTCCATCTCCTCCCCTCTTCTTCTTCTCTCCTCCTCTCTTCTTCTTCTCCTCTCCTACCCTCCTCCCCTTCTTCTCCATCCACCTCTTCTCCCTCCTTCTCCCTTCACCTCCCTCTCGCTCGGTGCAAGACAATTTCCCCTGGTCCTTGCGACTCAACCACTGCCTTTAACTGCCCCGCACGCCACCATGGCCGGACAACAAAGCTGTCATCATCGCCACCTTCAGTCGCCCATGGTTGCCACCCCAATCACTACTTTGGCCATCGACAAGGTCAACACCTCGATCTCGCTGACAATGTGAACAACGCCCTGCCACGACACAAATAGAAGCTTGAACCGGCCAAGTAGAGGCTACAAATATGCTTGTTAGCTATGAAAACCTGTAAGAAACTTTTCTTCCTCACCAAGAAACCATGCCTCATAACACACAAGAGAGAGGCACATAAGAAATTGGACAATTCTTCCATCCTCACCCTCACACTCTTTCTTACTCTCCATTAAAAATGAGCATGAAGCACAAGAGAGAAAAGAAAGAACAAGAAGGCAAGTGTTATGCCAAATGGGAGAGGGAGAAATGAAGCGTGAGAGGAGAAGATAAAGGAAGAGAGAGGTGTAACCACCTCAACCTCCCACCTCCCCAAATCACCCGACAAGCCTCCTCCTTTTCCTTTCTTGATATTATAAAATTGGGTTGCATACATTTTGGCTAAGGTCTAAAAGACCCTTCAATTTTTGAAATGGGACAAAGGTATTTGACCTTTCAAACTTTCCTCTCAACATTTTTTTAATGTGAGCCTTTTGGACTACACATTTTACATTGCTTCATAGACGAATTTTGACAAGATGGTACATTTGCAATGAGCCATTTTACAAAAAGTTGTTTCCATGTGAGCACATTTTGGTGCCTATATTTGCACTGATCTAGGGGTCATCACAATGTCGCTACCCCATACGCTGCCCCCGATCGTTGCCGCCGCCTATCTCCACCCCTTTCTTTTTACCCTTTCTCTGTGTTTTTGTCCTCCTTCTCCAGTGCATGACCACCATCTTCTACCATGCCTTGTTTGCATGTCGCCTTTCATGGTGCTGTTCGCATGTACGGATTTTAGTTTTCAAGAGTGGTCGTTGTGCTAGCGGTCATTCATGTGTGTGAGGACATGCGTGTGATTTCTTCTGCATGATGGAGAGCTTGCAGCTATTCACACGTAGCCACACATAGTCCATGAACGGGTATCCTATTCCCAACATATTTTTAATTTTGAAAAACCATAAATACATTTAAAAATTATTTAAAAAACATAAAAATTCTAATGAAATGAAAAAACTTACAAAAATAACATAAACAATCTATAATTTGTTTAAAAGTTGGATAATTTTCTATTAATTAAAAATATCAATAAAAATAAAAAAATATTAAAAATAAAAAACTATAGTATGTAATAATAATTTAATAGAAATCATTTAAAAAATAAAAATGAAGAAAAAATTCCAAATAACTCCAAGTCCATTATTATTATGACTAGTTAAAAGTACATAAAAATTAGAAAACATATTGGAAATGATTTATTTGAAAAAAATAACTTAAAATGAGAAAAAGTGCAAAATTAGTTGTTTAAATGCGTAAAAAATCTATAAAATTATTTTCATATTCCTAATATTTGGGTTATCATTTGGGTATTTCCATTTATTTATTTATTTATATAAAAACCAAAATCAAAAAAAGAATCCAACTTAAAACACATCAACAAAAATATATGAAAAAACAAAACAAAACAAAATCCCAACACATAATTATCCAAGTGAAAAACTTTTCTTTGTCCCCACTCTTTTTATTTTTATATTAGCTTTTGGTTTTTCATACCTTACAAGAGGCTAATTGCCACTTAGCTGCCCTCTTGTTTTTGTACAAGGATTTTCCTATTCTTTGGTTTGTTTGGAAGTGGGATTTTACACGTTAGACCTTGCAAATGTCCACATACCACCAGGTTTTTTCCTTTTTCCTTTCTTCACATGCACCGTCACACACATATAATTATAATTAAAAATCAACGGACTATTGCACCCAAAAAATAAACAAAAATGCACATCCTAAATTTCTAATTAAAAATAATCGGCTATTAATTTATAAAAGGAACCTCGTCGTTGCATGAGCACCTAGTACCTTAACCCACTTAATTTGATAATTTAAAATCCATTCACAATGCACGCACACATGCGCTATATACACAATTTAATTTGTAAATAATAATGAACCCCCTGAAGTCACGCCGCATGCATGCACTTTGCGCCACACAGATTATATAACTTTTTAAAAATGAATTGCATTTGTAGAGATCCCTAGTCCAATCTAGTTAAGTTAGTCTAAGTAGGGGTTGGGATGTGAATACTACTCACCATGCATTAATGAAATAATTTAATAATAAAAATTGGCTAATTAGTTATTTAATAACAATGTGTCATGTAGTTTTCACTCACCCGCTTCACCGCACCATAGGTATACACCATACACTTATAGAGCTTGGGGTTTTTCTTAGTCAGAAAAACAAAGGTCTCATCTGTCTATATTTATTGTGATGGTCCAAGTCTATGGTTTAGTCCCGATTTTTGTATTGTGTTTGGGATATGGTATGTGTGGAATTTTTTTTTTCTTTTGAGTGTTTAATTATGGGGTTTTCACGTGCCTATATGTATGCATAGCATGAAGCTTTCAGTCACATATGTGCGTAGGTCATGTCGTATTTTTCATAGAATGTGGAATGCTTGGGGATGTTTGGTCTAGTCGAGTCAATTTTGTTTTTCTTGTTTTTGTTTCGTTGTTATCTATCTTAGTGGTAGTATGTGTGGGTTTTGTAGGAATCCTTCCTCCTTTTCCTGGTTTGTGTGTGTGTGGATACTCTAGTGTGGTCTAAATAGCATCTTCTTCCACTCCCCTGCTTGTGATATAGCATGTATTGTTACCAGCCCATGATTATTATCTTCTTTTGGATGCTGACTGTATTCAAAAGGCTGGTCTTCATCTCTTTGTGGCCTTGAAATTCCCTCTAGTTGATGCAAAACTCTGTTACTCTTTTTTGGAGACTTACAAGAAGATTTCGAGCTTGGTTTATGGCTGTCAGTTTTGTTTATACCCTTGTACTGTCAATCAGGGTTTGTTCCTACCTTTTGCAGCTTCCCCTATGCCTAGTGGTAATCATTTATTATCCACTACAAATATCGTTGCCTTGTTGCAAAAGGAAACCTCTACTCATTTGGTAGAAAATAAGGTTATTACTAGTTCAAGAGTATTAGTGGCACATATTTCCTCTCCCTTATGGAACCACTTATGCCAATCCCTCTAGGACCACTTTATATCAAGCAAGCCTGCTTCAAAGTGTTTGTTCCCAGAACTCTTCATGGCATCTAATGGGATTCTGGAAGGGGTTAGGCTTAATTGGACAACCTTTTGTTGGCTAAAATGGATCAACATTTTCAGTATGTCTGACACAAAAGGTCAACTCAATAGTATTTCCTATGGGGTTTTTCTATAGAAAATCATTTACTTGCCACCTCCCCTAGGTGGCATTCCTATGCCTAATCCTGTTCCACTTTTGCAGTAGTCTCCTTCTATTCCTTCTTCTCCTATGGGAGTCAATTCAGATGTAGCAGATGTATCCCTGCCAAAATCATTCAAAAGAAGTGTTGCACACAAGGTCCTTCTAATCCTCTACATGTTCCAACTCCATTGGTACTTTGTGGTGCAATGGGAAGGACGATTGGATCCACAGATTTCTCCTTCCTTGCAAACAGTACTTTCTAGATCTATGCTTTCACATCTAGTTCTGGTGTTCAGTCTACTTTGGAGACTTCCATGACTTCTTGTCTTTAGACAATCTATACGAGAGTGTATACTTCATTGCAAGACAAGGTGGATTCTTTGATGACTAGTCAGCTTAGCAAAGCTCTGGAGGATTTAGCTTCTAAAAAGATTGCTTTGAGTGATATCCATACACAAATGATTATAGCTACAACTTTGGTAGATTCATAGAAGGCCATGATTAAGGAGTTAGAAGCTAGGTTGCCACTTTAGAGGAACAAAAATGTGTCCTTAACCAAGGAGAAAAATGCCGCCCTTGAGGAAATGATAGAATCAGCTCGTAAGCTTGGTATATGTGAGGGCCAGTTTCAACATTCCCAAGAAATTGTAGAGTCGCAAAAGAAGTTTATTGAAGAACTTAACCGAAAAGTTGCTACTCTTTCCATTCCTCCTCCAACCCCTCGGTGATGTCTTCTTTGTTGTCTAAGGAGGAGTTAGATCATTTGCAATAGAAGGCTAAATTGTGTGATGGGTTTTCTGCCAAGGTAGAGCGCCTTCAGCAATGTATGAATTGTGTTCAGGAAGATTTTGTCCACTATGCTGAATTGGTGTCACCTAAATCATCCTTCTAGATTCAGTATCAACAACATCACTTTACGTTGTACATCTCCTTGGGTAATGTAGACTTAGAACCTCCAAAGGATAGGTGGCAGAATATGTGGTCAGTAAATTTACTCAAAGCAGTGTTCGACATATTTGTTGATAACTTGATCTCTCATGAGGCTCAGTTATTATCTTTGATGTATCTTCGACGAGATATGCACATGCTTGATGAGGAGGACATGAATCTGTATGTAGAAGAAGTGATTTTGCAAGCAGTCATGTATGTCCATTCTACTTATACGACTTTGGTTGATGGCCTGAAGAATTATTATTAGCAGACATTGTGATGTAAAGGCTATGCTTAGCATCCTCCTTTGGAGGGTGATGTTATGGGATCCTCACTGTCGACGAAGTGTCTTTCACAAGTTAAATATTCAATAATTGAGATCCCAAGTGTTGAACCATATTGCTAACAATCCCTTATTCACTAAGGATTTTTTTTCAACTTTTGATTTCCATTGTTTCATCTATCCATATGATTCTCATGATATCCTATCTTATTACTTAATTTCTTATTGATTACCCTTGTATATTGCTATCCTCCAATCTAATCCAAATATTATCCCTCTCTTATATTTTACCCTTGTAGTTTTCTCTCAAATTCCAGTGTTTACTACATGCCCATTTATTGTCGATCCTATATCTTCATCTACTCCTATTGAACCTACTCCTATTGTTCCACCTATTCTCCTTTTTTTCTAATAAAATCCCTTTAGAAATTTCTACTTTCTTTTCCTTCTTTCACATCATCATTATCCCTTCAAATATCTTCATTCTATGATTTTTCTTACCCACCTCTTCACTATTCCCCTCTAATTTTCTTACCATCTCCATCTGACTATATTAACCTTCATCCACAATCAGTGAGATGGATACTCCTACGTATAACAATGATATCCTCTATTGACAGTAGTGGACATTGAATGATTCTTTGACATGACCAATGTTTGATTGGCCTATCATTCTTGGTTCCTAGGACACTTCTACGCATTGTTCTACTTCTTATCTTCAATTTCTAGAGCACATGCTTGTTTTGAGGATACTTCGGTACACTTGTTGGCATCTCATTTTTGTTGGTATCTTGCTTTTATGCATCAGCATTCTCACTTGAATACTTGGAAGAGTATTCTGAACTTGATGATTAATCTAAATGAGGATATGACTATTGCTCATATAGATGTCCTGTATTATTTTGCACAAGATTTTTCTACCAAGCTTATTATCATGTTAGAAAGGATGTGTTGTTTACAGTTTTTCCAAAATGTGCCTCTACATTTTGTGGATGAGAACAAGAGTCTAGAATGTCTCAAGCTGAGTATGAAGTTCAAGAAAAATATCTTCATCCTACATAGCCTATGGATACTCTCTTGGATGTATTGATTCCTTTAATGAAAATCTTTCTCTTTGCTCTTCCCTTTTTGGGAGCATGTGCCATTTAAACTACATTCTCTTGTGTCTATGTGAGTTTTGTATAAGTTCTATGGTGTATATGTGGGGTTTTATCCTTCTTCTTGCATGGAGTTGAAGATAAAGATGAAACTGATTGAGAAGTTGATTGATGGTGGTTTGTGATTTTATTTGTTAGATGGATTCTTATGGTAAAAACAAACCTCTTATATCCTTTAAAAGTTTGTTATGCTTTTCTATTTCTAAGTTGCGTTAATGAATAAAGGTGTCTTTCTTTCATTGTAATTCTTTCTTAGATGCAGATTATGAGTTGGGGTCATACTTGGATGGTGTTTCTTGAAGATGTTGTGGAAGATCAAGATAAGGCATATTTTTAATTTCTATTCTCTTTTTCCAAGGTTGTGAGGATGCTCCCTGATTAAGTGTGGGAATATGTTGAGGGTTGAAATGACTTGATTTTTTGGCTGATTTTTGTTGTTTTTGAGGACTGAATTGTTCATTTTTTGATTGATTTTGTATGATGGTTAGTTGATTTAGATGAGTTTGAGAGTGGTCTTGGATAAGGTTGAATAGGTTTGAGAAGCTCATGATGTTTTTCAATGAGGATATGGTGTTTTGATATGTTCTGTTTGATGTCCCGTTAGTGCTTGATTGGTTCTATTGAGATTTTGTTTTGCTCTATTTTCTTTATGTATGAGAGGATGAAATTATGATTGATGAAGTTTGAGAGTGTTGAAAGCTTAATGAATGATTCTTGATGGTTTTGAATGGTTTTAGTTAAGCTACAAGCTTTTTGATGACTTTTTGTTAACCCTCTGCTGACCATCTATAGAGCCTCTATTTTTGTTATATTTTTGTTATGTATGCCTCTGTAAGTATTATATGGGATGAATCTGTAGCTTGGGAAAGTTTTCTAACCTTGGGAAGAGATTAATAAAAGTTCAAAATAGCTCAAATAAGTGAAAGAAGTAGTTGCTAAAGACTCAAGTAAAGACTGAAGTGACAATGACACTGTTGAGTTGCGAAAGGACATTGTAGTGGCTCTCGTGACCTTTCATAGTAGACATACCTCTTGGGAGGGGTATCCACGACCAAAGAGGGGTTATGGATTATTATTCTTGATTATTAAAATGTACTATTGAGAGAGAAAGAGAGAGACAGAGAGAGACAGAGAGAGAGAGAGAGAGAGAGAGAGAGAGAGAGAGAGAGAGAGAGAGTGTGTGTGTGTGTGTGTGTGTGTGTTGAGTGAGTGATACCCAAATCTATGCAAAACATTGTATCTATGATTGAGAGATTGTGAGAGAAAGCTATGGAACTATTGAAGAAGAATGCTATGTGATTATTTCCATTCAAAATGGTGTATTATGTTGTGTTTTTGTAGTCTCTTGATGAATTCTATGAAGAATATGAAGAGCATAATCAATATTGTTTAAGTTAAATCTATAGCAGAATAAGCTGTGTGAAGATTTGAGAAGATTGGTGTTGTTTTCCTTGTTGTGGTCACATAAAATATGAAAGGAATGCTTATTGATGATACAAGATATATTTTCTTACAGTAGATTCCCTATTTTCTTAGTGTTCCTCTTGGGGCTCCACTCAGGAGACAAGCATAATGTGTGGAATGTTTGGACCTAAATCAATTGTGACCTGGTGGGTTAGGTTATGGTAACTTGGGTAACTGCACCCAGGTTTTGCCTTCATAGTGACCTTTTTCTCTCAATAAATCTTTATGGACCCATTGAACACCATATTGGGGAATATGGAAAATTTCCATAAGTTTGGGACACGTGGTCAAATCTTTGCATTTGTCATAACTTGAACACTATAAACACTATAACTCCAAATTGAGTGCTCTATAGCTCAATAGATTCCATTTTTCAAGTGCTTTCCAATGATAGGTCACATCATATGGTTTTGAGAAACTTATGGGCATGTTATCCGAGTGCCACCTTTTTAGTATTCAAAAAATGGGAATTGGAAGATTCCCAAACTCACTAATATTGTGTTATTGGGTCTATTTTTTATTGTGATATTGGTGTTCTTATCTTAGTTGTTGGGCTTTAAATTTCTATGATGGTTGTTGGGTGCAAAGCTAGAACTCCACGTTATCATCGTGCTTAATCCTTGGGACCCACCTTAGTTGGGCTATGTTGGAAAGAACTACCATGTTGATTGGGTTTTGTTGTTCCATTTGTGCAAGGAGAAATTAACGAGCAGGGTGTTAGGCCCTCGTTGGAGGTTATGTTGGGTGAATTTTTGAATATTATTTGCTATAGTTTTATCTAAGAAGCACATGAAACCTTGCCGAAAGTTGTGATGATTCATCCATTGTGCACTTCCAAGCGAATGTATTTTATGTGTTGAGTGTTGAAATGACCTATTTGTTGGCTGATTTTTGTTGTTTTTGAGAGCTGAATGGTTGATTTTATGAAATTATTGATTGTTTTGGAAGTGGTTTGAGAGTGTTTTGGATAGGTTGGAATGGTTTTATTAAGCTCATGATGTTTATTAGTAGAGATGTGAAGTTCTGATGATGTTTTGATATGTTCTATTTGGTCTTGATAGCTTCTGTTTTGTTCTGTTTTCTCTCTGTAAGGAAGGATGGAGTATTGATTGATAGGGTTTGAGATTGTTTGAAATCTTATTGAGTGATTTTTGATGGTTTGGAATGGTTTTGGTATGAGTTATGTGGTTCTGATGCTTTCTGTTGACCTTCTGTAACTCTCTGTTGAGCTTTTGTGAGCCTCTATAGACCTTCTGTATGCTTCTGTATGTGTTCTGTTGGATGAGAGTGTAGCTTGGGAAAGTTTTCTAGCCTTGGAAAGAGGTGAATACAAGTGCAAAAGAGCTAAAAGAAGTCAAAGAAGTAGCTGCTGAAGACTCAAGTAAAGACTAGAGTGAAGTGACAGTGGTGAGCTATGAAGAGTCACTGTAGTGGCTCTGGTGCCTCTTCATATCAGACATACCTCTTGGGAGGTGCATCCAGGACCTAAGAAGGATTATTGAGGGTTATTTTTGAGTGATTTTAGTGAGGAGATGATGTACTATTGATGGAGAGAGAGAGAGAGAGTTAGAGATGGTCAAATCTATCAAAATAGTGTAATTGTATGTGAGAGATTGAGAGAGAAGACTATGAAGACATTGAAGATGAATACTATGTGATTGATTTCCATTCAAAGATGGTGTATTTCTTTGTGTTCTTTGTTCTATTGATGGATTTTGTGAAGATGTTAAAGAATATGGTTGATTCTATCAAATCCGTGGGAGAAATCTACTATGATGCTGCGTGAAGATTTGTTGTTTTCTTTGTTTTGATGATTAGAAGAATGAAATAAAAGCTTGTTGATGTTACAAGATATATTTTATTGCAAAATAATTCCCTTTTCCTTGGTGTTCCTCTTGGGGATCCATGTTTTTGGTGCGCAGCTGGGGAAATTGCCATCAACAAGCACCAGACTAGGCTGAAAATGAAGGAAATGGCATTGCTAAGAAGAGAAGAATTCAATGGATGTTTGTAAAGTTCCTTCTTCCATTGAAGAATTGGAATTTCTCATAATCAAAGCCACTTTCCACAAGAAGTTCATCCCACAACGGCGGAAACACATCACCATCATGATGCATGCTCTATGTGGTGGACAATTTCCTCTTCCATCTATGGAAGATTTGGCATTCATTGAGAAGTTTCTAGACATCATCAAGTGGGAAATAGTCAAGAAGCTTCAGGAGTCTTGGTCTGTAGAGGTTCACGAAGACAAGAAGGAAAAGAGTTGGAATTTGTTCGTGGATGCTCAACAGTAAGATACGTGGGATGCTTGGTGTTCTAACAATCTTTTGTTTGTCCAATTGGCAACCCACTGGAAGTTGGTAGACAGAGTGTTCTTTACAACATACACTGTTGAAACCATCAGAAGCTGGCATTACTATGATGATGGCACCACCACAATGCTCAGACATATGCATTTTGACACCTTCAGAACCGAATACCTTCCTCTGTACAGTGGCATGAAAGTAGAATTTAGAGACGTTGAAAAGGAAGAAGTAGAAGAAATGTTGGCAAGACAGTCCTCCAGAGACTGAAGCCTTCTGTTATCCCTCTGTGGAGCACTAACAACATACTGGAGCCAACCCCCTGATGAATGACGCAATAAAGAGGCAAGCGTTAGAACGAGTCCAGAGGTATGTGAGAAGAGAGAAAGCAAAAAATCAAAGCCGAGAACGAGCTTGCAGGAGAAGCCGCCTTTGACGCCCTTGCAGAACTCTTTACAGAAGTCCCAATGGCACATCAAGCCCTTCCTCCTCCTGCTAGAGGTCCACTTCCAAGCTAGATCCGTCCTGGAAATATTGATGACAGGTTAGCGAATGTAGTTCCATTGCCAATCTTTTTGGGAGAGTACAATGAAGACCCCGATCTTCATGTAGTAGAGTTTATGGTAGCATGTGTGGCTAACAATGCCAGAACCCTTGAGCATTGGTTGGCAATATTCCATGCCACTTTCAAGGGCGCGGCGTTTCAATGGTATGAGAGACAAGCAGCAGGAACTTTTGGCACATGGGACGACCTGAAGTTGGCCTTCCTCACTAAATTCATGCGTGAAGGTTTTGAAGAGCGGATGCGAGAGGAATTTATGAATTTAAGTCAGTCCTCTAGAGAAAGAGTAGAAGCTTATGTCTCACGAATGGAATCCATCCTGAAGAGATGGACTAACCATAATCTAGATGATGGCATTCAGAAGGGGGTGTTTCTCAAAGGATTACAACCAGAAGTCCGTAAGTTTGTGGAGCTGCAAAGACCAGCCATACTGCAAGCTACAACAGAAGGTGCAAGACTGTACGATGAAGTGGAAGCTAGATTGGCGATGAATCCAGGAAGAGGAGTCCTACCTCCTCTAATGCCAAGAATGATGTACCCACCAAATGCAGTCCCAGGGACAATCCCCTATCCCTACCAACAGATGCCCCCAGTATCATAGTACAGTGCACCAAATCCACAGTGGCCACAAATCAATGCCTCAAATGATGGTTCAACCACAACAACAATGGTCCCAACCAATTTCCCCAATGCCAAATCAGCAGCAACAGTGGAACCCTACCAACTGGAGCCAACAGCCAACAGTTCAAACAGGAGCTCTGAATCAGAATCAGAACAGAGACCCCTCTGCACCAGCCCAACCTATTTATGCAGTGATTACAGAGACTTCTCAAAACCCTACTGCCAGTGCCTCAGGAGGGGAAAGCTTGAAGGATTATTTATCCAACTCAGTTGCAAATATAAAAAAGGAGCTGATGGATGTGATTACAGAGCAGCTACAGACACTGAAAGTGAATACCGCTAGCATATCCAATATGGCAGCAGCAGGAAGAGATGTGATGCGGTCAAATACTTGGTGTGGTAAGTGTCATCAAGCAGGCCATTTAGCCATTGAATGTACACGAAAACCAACCATTCCTGGAGCCTTCTGTTCCTACTATTTGCGGAAGAACCATACCGAGGATATTTGCTCTCTGAAGGAGATGCATGATAGGAGAAGGAAGGAAGAAGACACAAGATTCAACTTACTGGAATCCAAAATGACAACACAGGATATTGGACCCAAGCCTAGAGAGTTTGGTCCTAATTTCGGTCCAAGAAGATTTCCCTCTCAAAGTTACAGAGGAAGACAGTCTGGCGGTGGTCAGAGATCAGAAGTGGAGTGTTACAGACGCGGAGAAAAGGGACACATTTCACCAAATTGTCCAAATCCCAGAAGGTTAGTGGATTACAAGCCCTTATGTAGTCGATGCAAAGGAGAAGGCCACACTGCAAAAGACTGTCCAAGCCCAACCCCAGTAAAAAACAATGCTACTGATAATTCGGCCAAGGCCCAAGAGCCTAACTCCAATTTAGTGGAATTGGAAGTTGCTGCCATCACGCGTGCAAAGAAGGAGGAACCACCTATCCAGAAAGAAAATAATCCTCCTGCTAGAATAGTAAAGTTCAATCTTCCACCAGAAGAACAGAACAAAACAGAGCCTTACAGTGCCGTACAGAGCACTACAGTGCCAGAGAGAGTCATAGAGACAATTCCAGAGACAGGACCAGAGGTCCAGGAGATAGAAGAGGAGAAAGTGCCACAAGTGGCAGAAGAAGTTCCCATGATTTTCCTGTTGGAAGAAAAAAGGAAAATGAAAATGGGTGTTGCCCCATTCCCTAACCGGTTAGAGAAGCCAGTGGATCCTATTAAGGAATACGATCTGGTCAGAGATCTAGATACCTTTAAACCAAACCTCACATTTCGACAATTGTTGGTGTTGCCTCCCAGTTGCCGAAAAAGGTTCAAAAGTATACTGACAAGAAGACGTGGCTTAAGGATTTCTCCCTCAACAGCAACAAAGTCCAACAAAGCTCTAGAGCTTGTAAAAGAAGTGGATGTGGCTAACGCCTTCCTAGATCCGGGTAACCCAGAGACTGGCGTGTGGATAGAAGGCTGCTTTATTGCAAATGCACTGATTGATGGTGGGTCATCAGTGAACATTATGACGGATGTGACAATGAAGGATCTAGGCCTACAACGTGTGCAACCAACCCAATGGCTCATCAGACTGGCGGATTAGAGCAGAATCAAGCCTTTGGGTATTCTCCCATATGTGAAGACTACAGTGGCTGGAAAAGATTATTGGCTAACCTATTTGGTGGTGAAGCCAAACTCTTATGGTACATCCTATCCCCTATTACTGGGAAAACCATAGCTTTTTGAAGCCAGAGCAAGGATGGATTGGTTCAAAGGAACCTTGACCTTGGATAGAGGACCCAACAAAGTGGTGCTGAAGCTATATGGTCCTCAAAAAGGACATGGATCCACCTCCTTGGAATTATCTTCTGACTCCCCTAATGAGGCTACAGATGGAACATCAGCAAATGAAGATGCTATCAAACAGATCCTTCCCAAGAAAATAGAGGCACGTGCCTTAACAGTGGGTACGGTAAGCCGACTCCCAAACGATGCAAAGCCCTTGACAATGGGTGAATACTTCCTGCCTGAACCAGGAATGACTTCTAAAATCACTTCTGACAGTGAGATAGAAGCATGGATGTACTTCTCTCCCTGTTACATGGCCTTAGCAGAGCCAGAGACAGAGGCAGAAGATGAAATAGAGAACCTGTTCTTCTCTTACAGAGCTCCTACAGAGACAGAGACAGAGACAGAGATAGAGACAGAGACCAAAGAGGATGGAGATGATATGGAAGAAGAAGGTTATGAAAGCAAGACGGAAGATTCTATCCCACCTGAAGAGGATACATATGAAGAAGAAGTTCCAGAAGCATCAGAAGCAGACGAGCTCATGCTGTGGGACAGAATGGCGATGGTACCATTTGGTCTGGTAAATGGATCTTCTCATATGAAAAATCTTTATAAGAAATGGTTAAAGAATAACAAGCCGTCTTTCAGTAGTGGCTCTTGCCGCCCTCACCCACCTTTGCCAAGAAAAGATGATGATGATGCACCGTGCCAACAAGCACCAGTCTCATGATTCCAACAGGCATCAGAGGGTCCCTATTATGTGATGTTCCTGGATGTGTCATCAGAAGATGAGTCTTCAAGCCAAGAGTAACTAATCTTGAAACCAAACCCGAAACGGCTCTAATCCCATTTCAACATCTCAAGGAGCAACCTGAGTCTCCACCACGAGAAGAAGGCACTCAAAGTGGAACATTAGATGAGGACACCACCCCCTTGAAGGAGTCATATTTGTATCCAGAAGCAATCCGTGGGACCTTCATCCGTGAAGTAGAAGGTGAAAGACAGTTAACCTTTGTGGATGCAGATGGCACTGAACGCCATTTGAAGGTGGGTAGCAGCCTACCAGAGGAGGAGTTGTCAACTTTGTACAACTTGTTGAAAGAGAATTTGGACGTGTTTGCATAGTCCTACAAAGACCTAAAGGGGATTGATCCCACAATATGTCAGCATCATATTGATTTGGAGCCTAATGCCAAGCTAGTACGACAACGACAGAGGCGAATGAACCCAAATTATTCCACATTGGTGAAAGCAGAGCTGCTGAAGCTTCTGGAAGCCGAGTTTATCTATCCACTGGCAAATAGTGAATGGGTCTCACCCATCGTGGTTGTACCCAAGAAGAATGGCAAGCTTTGTATATGTGTGGATTTCCGCAAGTTGAATTCCAAGACCAAGAAGGATCACTTTCCTATCCCTTTCATAGACCAACTGTTGGACACAGTGGCAGGACATGAGCTTTATTCCCTTCTGGATGGATTCAGTGGATATAACCAAGTGCAGATAGCAGAAGAAGACCAATCCAAAACAACCTTCACCACAGAATGGGGGACCTATGCTTACTGAGTGATGCCGTTTGGGCTCTGCAATGCCCCTGGTACTTTCCAGTGAGTCATGATGGCTGCATTCCAAAATCATCTGCACGAATTTATTGAGGTCTATTTGGATGACTTCTGTGTCTATAGTTTGATCCGTGAACACTGGGGACATTTGGAACAATGCTTTGACCGATGCCGGGAGTATGGGATTTCCCTCAACCCCAACAAATGCATCTTTGGGTCTCTTCTAGAGTTCTCTTGGGCCACATTATCTCTGCACAAGGGATATCAACAGACCCTGCAAAGATTGAAAAGATCGCAGCTCTGACAGCACCTACCAACCTCAAACAGTTGAGGGGATTCCTAGGCCATGTGGGTTACTACAGAAGGTTCATAGCTCATTTTGCAACAAAGGCAACCTCCTTGCACAAGCTTCTAAGGAAAGATGCAGAGTTTATTTGGATGGAAGATTGTGACAAAGCCTTCAAAACTCTGAAGCAGTGTCTGATTGAGGCACCCATTCTATAGCCTCCTGATTGGACAAAGGAGTTTCATGTACACACTGATGCATCCATTGAAGCCTTAGGTGCAGTTCTATGCCAGAAGGGCTCCTCAAAGCTGGATCAACCCATCTATTATGCAAGTCGAAAAGTCACTGATAGGGAACGGAACTACACAGTGACAGAGCTGGAGTGCTTGGCAATGGTGTTTGCCCTAGAGAAGTCTTGCCACTACCTACTGTCTACCCACTTTAAATTTTATGTGGATCATGAGGCCTTGTCCTTCCTGATGAACAAAGAAGACGTGAAAGGACGAATGATGAGATGGCTCCTTCTATTCCAGGAGTTCGACTTTGAGGTAATTACCAAACCTGGTCGTTCCCATGTTCTGGCCGATCATCTATCGCGTATCCCATAGATTGCAGATGAGGAGCAGGATGATCCGGACCTCCCTGATGCTTCCCTATTCCTGGTAGAAACTATAACCCCCTGGTATGCAGACATTGCCAATCTGTTGGCAACCCAACAGTACCCTCCTGGTATTTCTAGTCGAGAAATAAAGAAGCTTATGTTAGAATCAGCCCCCTACACCGTGTTAGGCGGCGCACTGTACAAGAAAGGCAAAGATGAAGTACTCAGAAGATGTGTTGCAGGAGATGAGATTGAGATTGTTCTGAAGGCTTGCCATGACGAGCCATGTGGGGGCCACTTTGTAGGAGAAGCCACAGCCAGGAAGGCTCTGCTAGCAGGATATTGGTGGCCGACCCTCCACAAGGATGCCTATGATTATTGTAAAAGATGTGATGCTTGTTAGAGGATGGGAAAACCCACGAAGACAAGTGCTATGCCACTGCAACCTATCCTTCCTTTGAAGCTGTTTGAGAAGTGGGAGATTGACTTCGTTGGCCCAATCGATCCACCCACTAGAAGGAAACAGAACAAATACATCTTGGTATGTACGGATTATGTCACAAAGTGGTGTGAAGCTAAAGCCCTAAAGCGGGACGATGGTAACAGCGTGGCCCTGTTCATGTACGAGCATATCATCATCCGTTTTGGCAATCCCCTCGAGCTGGTAAGTGACAGAGGCACTCATTTCATTAATAAAGTCATGGAAGAGTTGATAGCGCTATACAAGATCCGCCATCGCAAGTCCACTCCTTATTACCCCAGAGCCAACGGCCAAGTCGAAGTCACCAATCGCATCCTCTGCTCGATTCTGAAAAGAACAATTGCCGCACATCGTCATGATTGGGATGATCGACTTACAGAGGCCCTCTGGGCATACAAAACCTCCCATAAAGCAGCAACAAGACAGACACCCTTCCAGCTGGTGTATGGTACAGAAGTTGTTTTCCCTGTTGAACTGGAATTGCTCTCTTTGCGAGTGGCTATCAAAGAGCATTTGGGGGACGATGATTCACTGCAACACCGTCTCCTGCACTTGGAATGTTTGGACGAAACTCGCAGGATGGCTCTACAGTGCATGGAAGCCACGCAAGCTCGATGTAAGGCTTACCATGACAGCTTCATCAAGCACAAGGACTTCAAAGAAGGTAATTTGGTCCTAGCCTATGATTCACGATTTTGCAAGTTTCCTGGCAAGCTCCAACGGCGGTGGATGGGCCCATATCCTTACTTGCTGTCAACCCTAATGGCTCTGTCCAAGTGTAGATCGTTGATGCCTCTGATGATCCCTTCCTGATCAATGGATATCGCCTGAAGAAGTACTTTCTTCCTTGGGGATCTTGACAATCACGGTCACCTGATCCTTTCCCCCGTTGGCGTGGCACTGTCACTCTTATGATGCTACTTCTGATAGCCGTTCTTCAGCCACTCCTGATGAGATGGACGCAATCCTCTGTCCCCTCAAACCCACCTTCCAGCCCTAATCTCTTATCCTCTATTCCACCAGTGACAATGGCGAGGTTGGTTCTGACATATGGTCTTTCTACCATTCCTTTCCTAAATTTTTTTATTAAAAAAGTGAGAAAAACAAAAAAAGAAAAAAAACATATCGGTCATGGGAGAAAAGGACTTAGGTCCCTGTCATGCTGACCTATTCTTCGAGAAAAGGTGGAGACACCCTCGGGAGTAGGAGCACAAGAAAAGAAAAAAAAAACAAACAAGAAACGAAAAAAAAAACTGTTATGGGAGAAAATGAAGAAATTCCCTATCATAGCAGGCCTCATTCCAAGCAAAGGTGGCAAACACCCTTGGGCGGGAAGCTGGCTGTGGAAAAGGTGGTAACACCCCGCAGTTCAGGATAACTGACTCACCAGCCGAAAATGGTCCAGAAGAAATTTGAAGCCACCTCCCTTGGTGCGCTGTCTCTGCAACTTCCTCAGTCTGTCTGCCCCCTTTCGCAAACAATCTTTTCTACAACCAATTGAAGTACCAGATTTGTTGGCTGCCTCCTTGGGTATGCCTCATCTTCAACACCTTGATGACAACAACAGACACAATGATCTTCATCGACAACCCCTTGAGTGATGTGAGCTTTCATCCTAACCGGATGGGGAAGTGAGTATGGTTGCCCTCTATAACTATCAACAGAGAGTGAGACAGAGGGTGGGGCGAGTGACCAGTCTTTTCCCTTCAAATCAAATGAGAGGTGAGAAGTGTGAATGAAGTGTTGCACGTACGGGATGGGCCTCTCAATGCACAAAGCACGATCTGTTTCTGTGCACTACACCATAAGACTCCCAGGCCTTCCTTCTTGTACCGTATGCCGGCACAGGGCGGGATGCACAGTTGCACCATCAAATGCGCACAAGGCATACAACCTCTGCACAAGTAACCGTGAGGATTACATCAATGGGTTTCAGGACATGGTTGCCCTCTGTATCTTTTAGCAGAGCGTGAGACAGAGGGTGGGCTGAGTGTGACTGGTGTTTCCTCAATCACTCATTGAGAGGCGAGATTTGAGGGACGTTACGACCTTTGGAGTTAGGTACGTTCCCATTTCCCTATGCACCCACGGGGTGGGTCTCTACCGTCATCACAGGACACATCACCCTATTCTGTACACTGCACTATAAGGCTCCCTTGCCTTCCTCCTTGCACCTATGCCAGACGGGTTGGACGCACTAATGCACCATCAACTGTGCATCCTGGCATACTCCCTTTGCACCATCCCCCTTGTTGATTTCTAAACCGGGTATGAGATATGGGTTTCAATCATTATTCATCGAGTGATATTAGTAATGGGGTGAGTGACTGTTCTCTCATCCCATCTGAGTGCTGTAAGCTGAGTGACTCTCCTTCGTCAGCGACACCGACTCAACGAGATTCATCCATCAGCTACCTCCCTGGGTGCTGCCGCGTGGTCCCTGCCACGAAGGATGTGTGCTGTGAAGATGCCTTGGTACCTCCTCCAGCCGACAACGACAGTGGACGTGCCATCGACAGTCAACCTTGATTTTCGACAACATGGGCTAAGTTTTTCTAACCCTACACCTTCTATTGTCAGTGATGTTCATGTTTTAAGTGTGGGGATGTTAGCGGTTGGTCTGTTGTGTGGTATTAGATCCCTGTTGCTCGGTCAACCCTACCCGTTAATGTTTTAAGTGTGGGGATGCGTCCCTGCGCGTCTACATTGCATACTGCCCTACATATGTCTCACTTGGATCATGCATGTATGCCATGACTTTCTGTTACACTCCTGGTGTCAGAGAGAGAACTAGGGAGAGAAGAAGAGGAGAGAGAAAGACTGCAGTGGAGAGAGAAAGACTGCAGAGGAGAGAGAAATAGAGTGACGAGGAGAGAGAAAGACTAAAATTGGAGAGAGAAAGACAGAAAAGATGTAGAAGCCATGGAAGCTTGGAGCAAGAAGGGAGAGAAAGATTGTAAATGTATTGATATGTCAAAAAGATGTGAAAAATTACAACTTCTCTCCTTATATACCAGTGTCAGTGTGACATGGCATATTATTAGCATTCTAAGTAATTCCCAGCTTCTTACAATCCATCCCTTCCCAAAAGTTTTTGTCCCCAAAAACAAAACTAGAAAGAGCTAAAGAAAAGATGGATGGAACAGAGTACTACTCTGTTTTTACAGCTTTACAAATAGGGAATGAGTGAAGAATTATCATTACAAGGGCTGAATTTAAAGTATGGAAAGTGGACCCTGCTATATACATAATTTGAAGAACCTTAGAAGCCATTGGAGCCATAGAATCTTCAACAAATAGTTCCAGAAGAAAGTAGACAGCTTGCTAAAATAACAGTCCCTGCTGGACCAAATCAGCCATAACTTTTGATAGAAGTGTTCAAATGAGGTGTACCACATATCAAAACGAAGCTCTTGAAGAGTACTTTAAGCTCATGTAGATAGCTCAATTCTGAAAATGAAGTACAACAAAAACTGTTCTAAAACAGCGTGCTGTCCTGAACCAGTCTGCACCAATACTAGCTCCATAAGCAATAGGCTTCAGCCACCAATGTATCCTTCAAGTATGGATACTCATCCAATATTGAATCAGGTCTCCAAGAAGCCTCTTCAGAGGGTAAACCTCTCCATTTAATCAAATATTCCACAATAGAACGTGATCGAAGCTTCTTTTCACGCTGACCTATAACAGCCTCTGGGATGTACTGAACGATACCATCTTCATCAATAGGTGGCAGCTCATCAACTAAATCCACTGGATCACCATAATAGGGCTTGAGCTGACTAACATGGAAGACGTTATGAATCTTTGTAGAAGAGGGAAGCTCTAGTCTGTATGCCAAATCTCCAATCCGCTTAAGGATCCTGTAAGGGCCATAGAATCTGTGGGCAAGCTTATTACTGGATCCATCTTTCAATGTAGAATACTTGGATTTGGGCACCTTCAACAAAACCAGCTCTCCTTCCTGGAACTCTAAAGGCCTCCTCTTCTCATCAGCATACATCTTCATCTGATCTTGAGCCTTCCTTAGATTCACCTTGCATGCTGAAGAAGGGTCTGCATTCTATCCAACTCTTCCTTCCCATGAGGGTTGATCTTTTCATTAAAAATGACTGTGGGTAGGGGCACCTTGTAACCATACAAAGCCTCAAAGGGTGAAACTCCTATGCTCGCATGAGTGGAATTATTATAAGCAAACTCAGCCAGGTGTAACCAAGAATCCCATGAGGTTTGGACATCATAGCAAAAATGGCGAAGATAAGTCTCCAACCATTTATTAACTCTCTCTGTCTGTCCATCAGTTTGGGGAAGATAAGCCGTAGATGGAGCCAACTTGGTACCCATAGATGTAAATACTGCTTGCCAAAAGTTACTCATAAACTTTGAGTCCCTATCATGGACAATCACCTGCGGTAATCCATGCAATCTGAAAATATGCTCCATAAACTGGTTGGCCACCTGAGAAGCAGTAAACTGAATTTTTGTTGGGATAAAATGAGCTGCTTTGGTGAGTTTGTCAACCACCACATAAATACTATTCCACCCCTTCTTGGTAGTAGGTAAGCCAGTGATAAAGTCCATAGTAATATGAGTCCATTTACCCGTAGGAATAGGCAATGGCTGCAATAAACCCCCTGGCTTATGGGTGCTATCCTTATTTTGCTGACAAGGCATACACTTCATAACGAAGTCCTTGACATCTTTCCACAGTCCTTTCCAATAAAAGCTCTTGCTGATCCTGTCATAAGTCTTGAAAACTCCCAAGTGTCCAGCTAAAGGCGAAGAATGCATCTCTTCCATCATTTTTCGCTTGAAAGAATAAGTAGAGGGAATAACAATCTTGCCCTTCCACCAAATAAGACCATTTTTAAGCTGGTAATGTGAGTTTTCTTCCATGAGACCTTGCTGTAATTTCTGAAAGATTTGGCTGAATTCCTCATCTAAGAGATATGCCTCTTGTAGCTCTTCAATCCAATCACTATGTAATTCCGTCATGGCTGATACTTTGCAGGCCCACATACGAGAGAGAGAATCAGCCACTATGTTATCTTTGCCCCTTGTATGAGTGATGTCAAAGTCATAATTTTGTAATGTTGCTACCCATCGTCGTTGCTTTGGAGTAAGATTTGACTGAGTAAGGAAATACTTGAGTACGCGATGATCACTATGTACTCTGAATCGGCTGCCATATAAGTAATGGTGCCATTTCTTGATTGCATGCAAAATAGCCAACATTTCCTGATCATAAACATTCATGGCCATCTCTTTATCAGTAAGCTTACGGCTTTCAAATGCAATTACTCCATGCTCCTGAAGCAAAACAGCCCCAATGCCACGGCCACTAGCATCACATTGTATAGTAAACTCTTTAGAGAAATCCCGGCATACAAGAATAGGAGCGGAGGTAAGTAATTCCTTTAACTAGTTGAAGCTGCTATCTGCAAGAGAATCCCAAAAGAAAGCCTCTTTCTTCAACCTGTCAGTTAAAGGGGCTGCAATTGCCGCATAATGCTTTATAAATCTGCGATAGAATGAAGATAGACCAAGAAATCCTCTAAGAGAGGTAGTAGTAGTAGGCGTTGGCCAATCTTTTATGCATTGCACCTTCTTGGGATCAGCCTGTATTCCTTTTTCACTGACTATATGTCCCAAGTATTCCACTTCAGTCTGCATGAAAGAACACTTCTTCTCCTTAGCAAAAAGCCTATGATGTCTCAACACATCAAAAACCTTCCTCATATGCGACAAATGATCCTGAAAAGTCTTGCTATAGATCAAAATGTCGTCGAAGAACACCAAGACAAACTGAAAGAGGAAAGGTTGTAGAATCTTATTCATCAGGCTTTGAAAGGTAGCTGGAGCGTTTGTAAGGCCAAATGGCATCACCAAGAAATGGTAGAGCCCACGATCAGTCCTAAAAGCAGTCTTGACCTCATCACCCTCTCTCATGCGAATCTGATGATACCCTGATCTCAAATCAATCTTCGTGAAGAATCGAGCCCCCTTAAGCTCATCAAGCAAATCATCTATCCTGGGTATAGGATACCTGTTCTTCACTGTTATCTTGTTAAGATCCCTGTAGTCAATGCACATTCTGAAAGATCCATCTTTCTTTTTGACTAACAGGACTGGGGATGCATACGGTGAAGAACTTGGTTCAATGAATCCCATTTCAAGAAGCTCTTTGATTTGCTTGGCTACTTCCTCTCGTTCACATTTTGATAGTCTGTAAGGTGGCTTATTGATCGTCTTTGAGTTGGGTTCCAAATCAATGGGGTGATCCACCGCTCTCTTAGGAGGCAATGAAGTAGGTACTTCAAATAAATCTCTATACTCCTCAAGAAGAGCCGTCAAGGCTGGATGGTTTGCTGAATTATTGGGCTAATCCTGTGTTTCTTTATTCAAATGCAATACAAATATCTGTGAGCGCTTCTTGTACTCTTTCTTGAGTTGTTGAATGGTGATAAGCTGAAAATCAGATTTACTAGGGATCCCCTGTAAACGAATGAGCTGTCCATTGGAGAAAAACTCCATATATAACTGTGAGAAATCCATAGTAATCTTGCCTAAGGTCATCAACCAGTCACAACCAAGTACAATATCTATGGGCCCCATTTCCAAAGTGATCAGGTTTACTTTGACTTCAAAATTTTCAGCCATCTGCAAATAAACCTGTGGACAAATCTGTGTGCTGATTTCCTCTTCACCATTAGCCACTTGTACTCTAATGGGCTGCTGTAAGTCGGTGGGAACACAATTCAACTTGTACAAAATGGATTTATTGGCAAAACTGTGAGTACTGCCACTATCTATCAGGATGAACACTGGCTTTCCACATATGCTTCCCTTCATACGAAGTGTATTAGGGTTCTTAGATCCCGTCCAAGCATCCATAGAGATAGAACAATTAGTGGCAGCAAGCAACTCATTACAAAATCCACCAGGATCAAATGGAATATCACCGCCTGGATCAAAAGGAAAAGAGTCAGATGGATCATAGAAGTACTCCTGTCCACCATCATCCTCGAAATCTTCATTTTCAGCATTGATTGGGACTGCGTTAACTTCATCTATGTCATTTTCAAGGTCCTCAAGAACTAGCATACTCTGAATTTTTGGCTTGGCATTTTTGTATACACACTTTGAAGCATGGTCAGGAGTATACTTTTCTCCACACTTGAAGCATAAGCCTTTGTCCTTTCTTTCCTTATAAAGATCCATGGGAATATTTCTGGAATTTGTATTGGCTGAAGTAGACTTAGGCTTATTGTCACCTTGCTTAAATTCAACTTTTGGACTGTTTGCTGTCCTGAAATTGCCTTGAAGCCTAGAGGCATTAAATGGGGGATAAGTTGGTATCCGTAAGCTCCCATTAGGCATATGATTGCTGCCATAATTGTTACCAACTTGCCCTTGCTTTAGAACAGTCCTTGGCTGTCCATAACTTGGCTGAAATGAAGACTCTTTCCTATACTTCCTTCCAAAGCGCTCTGCAAGCTCAATAGCCTTGAAAAGTGAAGTAGGATTTTGCGCCATAACATCAGCTGACAAGGATGGTTCTAAACCATACATGAACTTATGTAACTTGGCCTCATCACTGATGTTTTCCACATACATGGTCAAGTTGAGGAATTGGTTTGTATATTCTCTTACACTTAGGCCCCTTTGTTCCAAAGCATACCATCTTCGTTCTAACTTCTCTTTTTCAAGAGGTGAAACAAAGACTTCAGCCATAAGTGCCTTGAAAGCTTCCCAATTCTCAATAAGTACATTCTCTTTCTTGATATACCTCCACCAAGTGTGAGCAAATCCTTCTAAGTGCAAGGAGGCAAAGTGTATCTTCATAACATCAGTTTTAGGAAATATATCAAAATAAGACTCCATCTTAGAGGTCCATTCCTCTAATTCTGATGGTGAAGATGACTGGCCATTGAATTTGGATAAAACAATTTTGTCCTTGAATTCTCTATCATGGAAGGGTTGCTGTCCCAAAACTGGCTGATCAGAATTTTCAAGTACAGAACCCCCAAAATGAGATTGAAATCTTCCAACAGGTGGCTAAGAATTACCCTGTAATCTTCCTGTTGGTAAAGCACCCCTAGAATGCTGAGTATGCAGTCCAAAAGCTTGAGTATTGGCGCCGTTCAAACTGCCCAAATAGTCATCATGCCTTTGTGAAGCTTCTCCCACTTCATATTGACTATTGGGTATGCCTCTTCTTCCTATGATTCCATCTCCATGACCATTTTGGTTGGATGGTTGAAGTGGAACTGAAGGATCAGTATTTGAACAGGCCTTTTCATTAGCTTCTTTTGATGCCACTTGTAATTGTAAAAGTTTAGAGATTTGTGCCATGAGTAGATCGTTGGACATTACCAATCTATCAATGGAAGCCTTGGTCTGATCAGTAGATTGAACCATCTGATCCATTCTTGATAGCATGGCCTCATGTCGCTCTCTATGCCTTAGTTCATGGGCACACAAAGTATCATTGAGCATACTAATTTCTCCTTGTTGAGGCTCTTCAGGGTTCTCTTGAAATGTGCTTTCCATCATAGAATCCCTGATTTGCTGTGCATAGTCCTCCTGGACCTTATTTTTGCCTTTATGCCCTGCCATACTAGTGCAGTCCTGCAGTACCCCCTGTCAGTAAAACGGCTATAACTTTGGCTAGAAAACTCCGATTGCAAAACTTTTTTGTGCGAATCAAAGCTTACAATGCCCTCTTCGAGATGAGCTATAGCATGCTATAACAGGTTTAGGACAGAAAATTCTGTAACTGACTTTCAGAGTCTGAACTGTCCAGTCCTGCACCCTGTTTAGACCTGTAAATGCCCTGTTTTGACCCTGCAATGCAAGAAAGTAACCTCCAAAGGCTACCAAACCCTGCAAAGGGGTATATAGGACCTGTGGGTACCCTGTAGTACCTGCACCTGTACTTCAGTATCAAAGGGTGTACCTGTATCCACCTGTAAATACCCTGTGGGTAACCTGAAAATGCCCTGTTTTACCCTGTTTTACTCCAATAGGTACTTGAGTCATTGGAAAGTCTTGAATCTTCAATTCTCCACTCGTTGTACCTGTGTGAGGGATAAAACGGCAGGACGGGCTCCCTACACGGGCTCCGAATCACCGGGAGGTAGGCAAAGTTCCCCCCGGGTCGGTTGGTTGCACCCCTTCGGGATCTTCGATAGTGAGGGAGGGTCACCTCTCTTTTGTCCCACTATCTCCCCCGGCATCCACCTTTTTCCTCGGTGGGAATATCAACATGGCAGAGGCTAGTGTGCTAAGCAATCAGCATGATATGCAATTGAAAAATAACCATTCAACCTTTTATGAGATGCAATTGATTGAGATAAAAGAACTTGAGATGGGAGAAGGGTTTTACCTATGCAATTCAGTGACTCACTGATTGCTAGTACTTACCCTTTACAATTTTCCAATTTAGGCAAAAGAGAATCAACCAATCAATTGGATTAGAGTAAGCAAAGGAATCAATCAATGTATTCAGTTCATAGAATTCAAATGTTATGCTGAAATCTCAGATTAAGGCCATTCATTCACTGATTGAAGCTAATATGCATTAGGCAAGCATTGCATTCATGAATAGATGAATTCAAGCAAAGGTTGGCTGAGAATTTGATGAAAATATTCAATTCTTTAATCTCTCAGTCAAATGGCTTAAGCTCAGCAATTGGATTAATGAGAGAGATTAAAAATTGAAGAGAAATACCTTGACATGGCTGAAAATAACTTGCCAAATGCTTGATAGGGCTCCCGGTTGTCCAATGTTAGCAAAATAATCCAAGAAGCTTGCTTATCTGATGGTAGAGACCAATCTTGAAGCTTCAAATGCTTGAAATTGAAGCATTAAACCCGTTTCCCCCAAATTTTTGCTCCATAGAAGCTCTTGATCTTCAATCTTAAGCCATCCCGTGCTTAATCCTTGCAATTTGTTGAAGAATCCTTGCTGAAATGATTCCACGGGCCAAAAGGATGAAGAATCTTTCAAGAAATTGTCAAGAAATAGAAGCTTGGGCTGAAGCTTTCATGGCTGCCCATGGACTGTTCATGTAGGGTTTAGGAAGAGCTGAAGAATCCTTGAATGGAGCTGAGAGCCTTGATCTTGCTGAGGATTATGATTGAAATGGACCAGGAGCAATGCCAAGACTGAGGGGAAACAAGCTGAGCAAAATGCAAGGCTCAAGTAATGGCGTCCAAGTAATGGTTGGCCAAGAAACTCAGGGGTTTGAGAGAGATGAACTAATCTTTAGGGCTGATCTTCCATGAAACCTGCAGGAAACTCCAAGAAAGGGGAAAGAGAAACCCCTCTTTTCAAAGTAACCACAGTTTGTTCTCAAACTAAGCCCGGTTAACCATCCTTTACCCTAGTTACCTCCATTTTTGCATAAAATTTGATGACATCCAGCCATTTAAGCCTTTACCCGCCATATCTGACCTTGGATATCTCCAGATGTAGTCATTGCTAACTGTAGTTGTCCTGCAACACTCCACTAGTCACTGTCTTGTACCATTTTTGACTGAAATTGGTTTTGAAATAGGAAAATGAGAGTGAAAATGGAAGAAAATAATGGATCAAAGACTGAAGCTCTGATACCACTTGTCAGAGAGAGAACTAGGGAGAGAAGAAGAGGAGAGAGAAAGACTACAGTGGAGAGAGAAAGACTGCAGAGGAGAGAGAAATAGAGTGACGAGGAGAGAGAAAGACTAAAATTGGAGAGAGAAAGACAGAAAAGATGTAGAAGCCATGGAAGCTTGGAGCAAGAAGGGAGAGAAAGATTGTAAATGTATTAATATGTCAAAAAGATGTGAAAAATTACAACTTTTCTCCTTATATACCAGTGTCAGTGTGACATGGCATATTATTAGCATTCTAAGTAATTCCCAGCTTCTTACACCTGGGGTCCCTTCCCCACCCACCCGTCTCTTGTCACCCCTCCCTTGGGGCTGTTCCTCCTCCATTTTTCTTTTTTTCTTATTTTGCTGTGTTTCTATGTGAACGCACCCTACGTTCAGCAGCATCCCCATCTACCTTTATAGCCTTGTTCTTCCCTTCGAATTGTCCAATTTTCCTCTTTACCTACCCCTGTTCTGATGCACGGTTTTTGAGTTATTAATTTTTGACAGATTTTACGCACATTAGCTGGTTTTCCATGTGAATGCGCTTTTCTTGCTTCAGAACCGTGATCTGACATCATAGCCATGACTAACACTTTCCCCCTGACATTTTTTATTTTTACTCCGTGTCATTTTGATGCACGATTTATCCAATATTAATTTTTGCGGTTTCTCGGGACCTTTTCGTGCATCTTTTTGACATTTTTCCATGTGAACTTGCCCTGTTTGCATCGGAAATCCAATTTGATTTGACTGTCCTGTCCCCCGCGCCTTCCCCCACCTTTTTCCTTTTTCCTCCAGCCTCTTTTGACTTCTGGATTTTTAATTATTAATTTTTAAATGTATTTTCGGGTGTATTTTTGGCGTTTTTCGCATGTGAACCCCTCCTACTTCCGCCGGAACTGCATTCTAACGTGACAAACATGTGCAACCCCTTCCTGTGGCCATTTTTCCTTTTTATTGCATGTCATTTTGGCAAGCGGTTTGTCCAATATTCTTTTCCGATCCCCTTTTCGGGTCTGTTTTTTGGGTTTTTCCCATGTGAATGTGTCTTATCTCAGTCGGAACCATGTTTTGACATGATAGGATTGTTGGGCACGTCTTTCTGCACATTTTTCCTTTTTCTCGCCCTTCGTTCTGATGCATGGATCTTTCGATATTAATTTTTGTTTGCGTTTTTGGACCTATTTTTTGCGTTTTTTGCATGTGAATGCCTTGTCTTTCCCCCGGAACCCCCATTGCACATTTCCTTGGTCTTCCCCCTGCCGTCCTGCACAATTTTTGTTTTTACGGCATTTCATTTCGATGCCCGGATTGGGAGATATTAATTTTTCTTTATTTTTACGTGTTTCGGGCGACTCGTCCTGCGCGTGAACGCGCCCGTTTTCGATTTTACGCATCTCCACATGCCCCGGTCGCGTCCGCATGCCCCGTACCAACATCCCAACGCTATTTCGATCCCGTCACGGCAAATTTTTTTACCCCACCCCGCGCACGCGCACGGGACGGGGGTACGCCTTTCTTTTCTTTACTTTCTTTATTTAATTTATTCTTTTTTTTAACACAAAAAAAACCCCCATGGTCACCCACCATCCCCACCCCCCATGGTCACCCACCATCCCCACCCCAACCCTCCATGGGCACCCTCCCCTATTCCCCCCACCCCCCCTTTCTCTCTCCCCGACACCCTCCCCCCCCCAACCACCTCCCTCCCTCTCTCCATCTCCGTGCGTCCCCTCCTCCTCATCTCCATCTCCTTTCTCCCCCTCCTCCTCCTCTTCTCCTCCCTCCCTCCTCTCCCGCCCGCGCCTGAGGCCGCCACCCCCCGCCCCTGTATGCTGACGGACGCCCTCTGCCCCGGCCGCTGCCGCCGCGACGCCCGCCACTCCTGCTCCCTGGTTGTGCCCCGCCACGTAACCACGCCGCTCACCTGGCGTTTTTGCCCCCTCTGACGCCTTGCCTGCCACGCCACCTGGCACGTCCCTGCCGCCTCCTCGTGGAGTCGCCGCCGTTGTGCAGCCCCTCTGACGCCTTGTTGCCACGCCTCCTTGGCACGCCCCCGCCCGCTGCCAGATCCGCCTACCATCTCCCCTCCACGCCCCCCAGTCCCACCAAACCCCACCATCCCCCCACCCAAGCCCCCAGTCCTACCCAGTTACCACCTAACCTTCCTACCCCACCCAGGCCCCCAGTTCCCACCCACACCAACCCACTACCCTCCCACAAGCCCCCGTTTCCCCCAATACCCACCCCCACACACAACCCCCTTCTAGGACCCCGTTTCCCCCTTCTCACCCTCTTACACCCCGTAGCCCCCCCTCGAGACCTCCAAAACAAACAAAAGCAGAAACCCCACAGAACCCTGCAGCACCTATTCTCAACCCCCTGACACACGAGGTGTGTGTGCGCGTGTGGTTGTTCGTGTGCGGGTGCGGGAGTCCATTAGCGACTGTTCACGCGCGGAGACGCGCGTTAGCTTGTCCGTGCGGTGGTGTGCACCAGCCGGTTGTTCACACGCAGCTGATACGCATTCCATTCCTGGGTATATTCCGGGATTTTTAATTTCCAAAACCCGAAAACCTTAACAATACATTGAAAAATTAAAAAATTCATTAAAAATCAATTAAAATTCAAAAAAATTACAGAAAAATCTTTAAAAATTTCCCAATATTTTTGCAGTAAATTGAAATATTTTTCTAAATTGAAAATCTCTGAAAAAAATTCCAAAAAAAATAAAAGTAAAAATTCTTTTAAACATACACACAAAATGAGAGAAAAAACTCATTAAAATTGGTAAAAATACCAATTTAATTGCAAAAAAATTCTTGAAACTTTCATTAACTTTTTTGCTTATTTTTGGAATATTTCCTAGGTTGAAAATGCTGTGCTAATTTATTCCATTATTATTTTATGGTAAAAATACTTCATTAAATGCTAAATTCATGAAAAATCCTCTTTAATTCCAAACACAAGTTGAAAAATCTGGAAAAATCCAGATACCTTGGTTTTTGGATTGTTGACCTATATTTTGGGGATTGAGAAGTGCGCATTCATTGTATACACATACACCCACTTCCAGGTATTTTTCCTTTTATATTTTTTATTTTTTTTTCGCTACCCCAAAATTCACGCTTAATTTTTAACATGAATCCTAAACACCACCATGGCATGCGCGTTCGCGCCAAACACACATTTTTCTTATTAAAATTGGCCCGCCATTCACTTAGCACGCGCAAAGTGCGCTTCAGAGGCACTTTAATAATTTTAATAAAAATGAACCAGCCGTCACAAAAGCACATGCTGGCAAAAAAGCACTCCACATCATCTTAATTTTTAATAAATGAATTTGCATTTAGAGACCCAGTCTGGGTATCGAAGTCCGGGATTCAGATTAATGCACTGCTCCAACCTAATAATTTGTAATTAAATTTTTAAGAAGGAACCGTCGTTTTCTTGTTAAGGTTTATCACTTAATTAAAAATTCACCCATTTGTTAATAATTCATAAAATGAACCTTTCATTAAATTAATTTCCCCTCACTGCACTTATTTCCCCTTTTTAATGAACTCGCTTCGTGGGATGGACGCGTACAAATCTATTAGTTGACACAGATGGTCAAGTTATGGTCCAGTCTTGATGTCCGTTTTTTTTAATGGTAGTCTAATTTGTCCATTTGATACGGTTAAGGGTACGGTGTGTAGTTTTTTTCTTTATTGCCTGATACGGGGATTTGGGTGTTTGCATGTTGCATAGCATGAAGCTTTCTATCGCATATGTGTAGAGGTCATGTCGAATTTTTTCTAGGCTGTGGTTTGCTTGGGGATAGTTGGTCGAGTCACGTTTTACCATCTTGGTTGATATCTTATCCTTGGTTTTTGTCTGTTGCTTTGCAGGCATTCTCTTTGTTTGTCTGTGTTTGTGGTGTGTGTGTGTAACCATCTGAATGGTGCCTTCTCGTACTCCTCCCCCGATCCAGTATGTTCCTTTGGCTGTACATGATTATTCTTTGTTACTGGATTCGGACGTTGTAGCTAAAGCGGGCTTGTTCAAGTTCGTGAGCCTTTCTTTCCCACTGGTTCCAGACGATCCTACCATTTGTGACGAGTTTTTAGCCTCTTACAGTAAGAGGTCTGGTCCAGTTCATGACACTACTGTTCTTCTGACACCGAAGAGTCTAGGCAAGGCTCTTGGTCTGCCATATCGTGGGGAGTCTGTCCCTGCTGCCAGACAGTTGTTCACCAATGACGATATTTTGAAGCTGTTGCAGAAGCAAACTCAAGATGTTCTTGATCCGAAGAAGGTCATTACCACGTCAGGAGTGGGTGTCTCCATGATTTCTAATCACCTATGGAAATAGCTATGCCAATTCCTTCAGGACAGGTTCATGCCTGCAAAATCCCCATCTCATTATCTTTCCAAGGAGTTGTTTATAGCTTCACGAATGATTTTGAAAGGCATAACTATTGATTGGAGTACTTACCTCCTCTCCAAGATGGATCACCACTTTATCCGAGCTACTCGAGGAAATGTGACTAATGTTACATTTGGGTCCTTCCTCTATGTCTTCTTGCTACATGCTGCCCCTGCAAAGGAAGTTCCTTTACCTCCACTTGATCCTCCAGAAGTTCCTCCTCTGCCTCATAATGAAGATGATGATGTGATAATTGAGGATGATGATTCTCCTCCTCCCCTGGTCATTTAGAGAAAACGCCTCAAGAGGATGGCTGAGTCAGTGCCTATTCCTCCTCCAGTTCCAGTGACAATTCCTGCCCAGTCTTGCAGCACCTTGCCTGCATCCCTTCAGACGCCAAATCTTTCAGAGCCCATAGAGACGGGATGCTGGAACTTACTATTCCTTCTGTTCACCACCTTGTAAACATGAGATCCTATTCCATTCCTGTGCAAGGATATCCAGAGTTCTATTGAACTTTCGATGACTGCCTGTATCCAGCAATTATATTCTTCATTTTATGATGAAGTTCAGCAGTCTAAGGAGGAACTGAATAAGACCAATACTGAGTTAGCCTCTGCTCAGGAGAAATTCTCTGACCTTTGTACGCAAATGGAGCAGTAGACTAAGCTCATGGATACTCAGAAAGCTGAAATCTCTAAGTTGAAAGCTGAGTTGACAGAAGCTAGGTCTCAAGTGGTTGATGTAACAGAGGAGAGGGATAAGTTACAGAAGGAGAGTCAAGAGATGAAGGAGGTGATAGCTGCCCAAGCAGAGAAGTTTAAATCCACCACAGCTATCTTAGACCAGAGCCATGCTCAAATCCAGCAACTCAAAGATCAGTTGGCTCAGTCTTGGTCTAATACACACTTTTATCCCCTGCAGACTTGGCAGCTCTTCAGAGACAGGCTACCTTATGTCCCTTATTTCAGGCCAAGGTGGAAAGTTTGCAATCTCGCATGGATTTGTTATGGTCTTCTTTTGAGCAGTATCAAGAATATGTTCCACCAGATCATTCCTTTTTTGTCCATTATCAACAACAGAAGTTAGCCTTCTATATAAAACTTTCCACGATGGATTTACCTATTCCAGAGGATGGATGGAGTGGGGCCTGGTCATCAGATTTGCTAATAGAAGTAGTGAGTATGGTTTTTGAAGACTCTGTCACTCCAGATACGATGCTTCTATCCTATATGTATTTGAGGGGTGATTTACTGATTTCAGATGATGAAGATCTGGCTTGGTATGTTGGAGATGTGGTATTGCAAGCTTCTTTGTATGTTCGACATTTGGAGTTGAGGATTGATGAGATGTTCTAGGGATATTCTTCAAAGGTGGCTGAGTGTCTTGAGTGTCCTGAGTTTTCGTGGCACACTATGGTTGATGCTGTCATTTTGAATCACCGTTAGGTCAAAGCTTCAGCTCATGCTCAGAACATTAACCAACTGAGGGTGGATCTTTTAGCCTATCTCTCCAATCAACCCCCATTTGATACTTCTTTATTTGAAGCCTATCATCGTAGATCAGCTCCGTCCTTACCATGCCTAACTCATTATCAACAAATGGCTCATAGGTATGATGCTTATATTTCCCTTTTTCAATCTAACCTAGAGGTCATTTTACCCCTTCTTTTTCAACCTCAAGGATCTCCTCAAATTCCTATATTTACCCATTGTTCTTTTATTGAAGATCGAGTTTTTCTACCTCCTGATCCTTGTCCTTCCCCATCCCCTGACATTCTATCAACTTTTCTTGCTTATCTTTTAACGCCTTTCTTAACTGAATCTCCTCAATTTTCAGCAAATCCATCTTTAATCCATTCTTCATTTTATGATTTTGCCTATCCATTGCTTCATCCTCTTTCATTAGTCCCTCTTCTGTCTCCTAACACTTCTATTCCTAATCCTCCTTAGTTGGTTAGTGGGTATCCAGGTTTTGATCAGAAGATTATTCGAAGAAGAGGCTGGAGTTCAAATGATTCCCTTGCTGGACCTCAAATCAATTGGCCATTGATCCCAGGAGAATGGATAAGTGCTAGTCAGGCTTATCAGAATTATCTGCATTTCTCAGTCTGCAGATCCTTCTGTGCGCTTAATTGCTCATTTTACTTGGTACCTGGCGCATATGCATAGGCATTCTCATAATGATTCAAAACCTATTCCAAAGTTGTGCATGAATGTCAATGTGAGTATTGATTCCTAGCAACTGGATGTATTGTACTTTCATGCCCTCTGTTTGCCTAGCAGATACCTTGTCTTATTGGAAAGGATGTGCTGCCTTCAGTTTTTTCAGAATCCTCCCAAGACATTTGTAGATGAATCCTTGTCCATGGATCGTTTTCGAAATCACCAAGCTTTTAAAAGGGATCATCTTCATTGATACCTTTCCCATGTATGGTGGATGATTTTTAATGATAAATCTCTCTTTTGGAGGAGTCATTTAGATGGTTGTGTTGTGTGTAGTGTTTGTGTTGTGGGTTAATTTATGTGATAAGATCGTGGTGGTTGCCTATTCGATTTGCTTTCGTGCGAGCTACATTTTTGGAGAATTGCGGTGATGGTGTTGTTGGTTGGATAGTTGAAGATGCTGATGTAGAAGAAGAAACCTCTTATATCCTTTACAAGTTTGTTGTGATTTTCAATTTGATAAGAAGGGTTAATGTATAAAGGGTTTTCCTTTCGTTGTATTCTTTATATCAGATACATATAAGTTGGGGTCGTGGTTGGATGGACTGTTTTTGAAGATTTATTGAAGATCAAAGTTGAGCTCTTGAGTGAACTTGTATTCCCTTTTTCCTAGGTCGCGAGGACGCTTCCTTATTAAGTGTGGGGATATGTTGAGTGTTGAAATGACCTATTTTTTGGCTGATTTTTGTTGTTTTTGAGAGCTGAACGGTTGATTTTATGAAATGATTGATTGGTTTGGAAGTGGTTTGAGAGTGTTTTGGATAGGTTGGAATGGTTTTATTAAGCTCATGATGTTTATTAGTAGAGATGTGAAGTTCTGATGATGTTCTGATATGTTCTGTTTGGTCCTGATTGCTTCTGTTGAGCTTCTGTTTTGTTCTGTTTTCTCTCTGTAAGGAAGGATGGAGTATTGATTGATAGGGTTTGAGATTGTTTGAAAGCTTATTGAGTGATTTTTGATGGTTTGGAATGGTTTTGGTATGAGTTATGTGGTTCTGATGCTTTCTGTTGACCTTCTGTAACTCTATGTTGAGCTTCTGTGAGCCTCTGTAGACCTTCTGTATGCTTCTGTATGTGTTTTGTTGGATGAGATTGTAGCTTGGGAAAGCTTTCTAGCCTTGGAAAGAGGTTAATACAATTGCAAAAGAGCTAAAAGAAGTCAAAGAAGTAGCTGCTGAAGACTCAAGTAAAGACTGGAGTGAAGTGACAGTGGTAAGCTATGAAGAGTTACTGTAGTGGCTCTAGTGCCTCTTCATATCAGACATACCTCTTGGGAGGTGCATCCACGACCTAAGAAGGATTATTGAGGGTTATTATTGAGTGATTGTAGTGAGGAGATGATGTACTATTGATGGAGAGAGAGAGAGAGAGAGAGTCAGAGATAGTCAAATCTATCAAAATAGTGTAATTGTATGTGAGAGATTGAGAGAGAAGACTATGAAGACATTGAAGATGAATACTATGTGATTGATTTCCATTCAAAGATGGTGTATTCCTTTGTGTTATTTTTTCTATTGATGGATTTTGTGAAGATGTTGAAGAATATGGTTGATTCTATCAAATCCGTGGGAGAAATCTACTATGATGCTGCGTGAAGATTTGTTGTTTTCTTTGTTTTGATGATCAAAAGAATGAAATAAAAGCTTGTTGATGTTACAAGATAGATTTTCTTGCAAGAGAATTCCCTTTTCCTTGGTGTTCCTCTTGGGGCTCCAGCATGTCAAAGTCAATGGTGCACTTGGTTTGCTGCTTAAATAGATGGCTCACCAATGTCTCACTTCCAATTCCTTCTATGTTAGTCACAACACATACAAGATCAATGGGATAATCTTAGTCTCAATAGTTACCAAAACTTTGTATTTTCCTAAAAATACATAGGGTGTGCCTCCATATGGGTTCACGTTGGTAGTAGTTGGCATGATTATGGGTTGGGTCTAGTCATTTGCTATAGGTTTGATTTTGAGA